>NC_090056.1:7017418-7312316 GCF_038355195.1 Osmerus mordax | reverse complement strand
GCAGAAGAGAGGAAGAAAGAAAAAAAAACAATAAAGGAGAAAAGCAGAGAAATAACCAACCCTCCGTACACACAAGCTCCCTGTTTGATTGTGTCTTAAAAAGATTCCATATACCAGAATACACTAGTCAATAACCCCCCTTTCAGTCAAAACCTTCCAGTCTCACAATCAGTCCAGGACAGTCAAGTGCATGACAACAGCACACCAGCGCATTTTAAAGTTCAGGTCTACTTGTTTACAAAGAGCAATAATGTAGCACAGTTGTATTCTTAGTACTTTCCCAACTGGAAGACATAGAAATGGATGTTTGCCAGGGGCGCCCCCCCTGTTGGTTGCGTGGAGGAAATACAACAGAGATGCAAATATAACGAGAGACAGTAAAAGCGGCTGGTTTCTCACTAGGCTAGACTGTAGCTGCCCCACCTTGCAGTCAGGCTGCTTCCACAGAGCGGGTTTAAGGAACGAGTTGTGTCTGCTACTGGATTGTGTTTTCCCCCAAAAAACTTTTCACATTTTTTGTAGAAAAACCAAAAAGTTCTGAGCTGAGTTCTGGGAACTCAGAGCTTTTTTGGAACTGCTGCGGCTTTGGAAATCGGAATGAGGGTGGTAGTAGGGTCGCTGTGTGTGTGTGTGTAGGTGTGTGTAGGTGTGTGTGTGTATGTGGGGGGGGGGTGGATGGGGGAGAGTGTAAACAGCATGAAATCGAGGTAATGAATCCAGTATAAACAAAGCAGGGAGATCAGAGTGAGGGAGGTGATGAACTGCTGAACCGAGGCACAATGTCGCTCTCTGGGCACTGGGGGGCACTAAGGGGTGGCACTGTGCCCAGCAGAGAGAGCCAAAGACTTCTCCACATGCACAGAAACTCACTCATATACACACAGCACAAAGTAAGTCTGACACACACGAATGTACATGCACACAAGCCTACACACACGCTCCTACACACACGCTCCTACACACATCTTGGACATGGTAACCCCCGGTCCTTCCACCCCCTACCTCTCTCTCTCTCTCCCTCTCTCTCTCTCTCTCTCTCTCTCTGCTTTTTCTTTCTGGCTCCTTCTCTTTCAACAGAGCCAGTTAATTACACCCTACTGCTGCAGGCAGCTTCAAACCACCACTAATTTAGAGTTCCATTACAGTAAACTGTTCCACATGTGCAGCCAGGGCCCCAACCAGGCAGGCAGGCACACAGACAGAAAAACAGAAAGACAGGCAGGCAAGCAGGCAGGCACTCAGACAGAAAACAGAAAGACAGGCAGGCAAGCAGGCAGGCACTCAGACAGAAAAACTGAAAGACAGACAGGCAAGCAGGCAGGCACACAGACAGAAAAACAGAAAGACAGGCAGGCAAGCAGGCAGGCACTCAGACAGAAAAACAGAAAGACAGGCAGGCAAGCAGGCAGGCACTCAGACAGAAAAACAGAAAGACAGGCAGGCAAGCAGGCAGGCACTCAGACAGAAAAACAGAAAGACAGACAGGCAGGCAGGCACACAGACAGAAAAACTGAAAGACAGACAGGCAGATAGACAAATAGACAGACAGGCAGATAGGCAAATAGACAGACAGGCAGATAGACAAATAGACAGACAGGCAGACAGACAGGCAAGCAGGTCAGCCAAGTATGTTGGAGTTTCATTTCAGGAAGAAGCAACTAGTTATCCAGTAAAAGGCCCTCAGCCATTCGTCCTGCCAGCACCACAGGGTCACCCTGCCATCTCTCTGTCCTCTCTCGCCGTCTCTCCATCTCTCTCTGTCTAGCAGCCTCACTCCCCCCTGCGCCCCCTCCCTCCCTCTCTCCCTCCCAGTCTGGTTCTCATCCTCTATCCTCTCCGCTGGATCCATCCCTCTCTTTCTACCCCTCCCCCCAAACCCCCTCATGACTATGCCCTTGAACTCCTTCATCTCCTCACTTCCATCCATCCCTCCTTCCATCCATCTTTCCTCTACCCATCCGTGTCCCCCTTATGGTTGCTTATACAGCTATTAGCCTGACCCTGTGGAGCAGTTTCATAGTGTGGCCAACACACAAGAACATCACTAAAGATTTCACAGTGGGCCTAATAGGAGATGAGGTCCAGACTGGAAAAACAGAAGAGACCCATAATCTGTGGGGGGGTGTTGTGCATATGAGTGTGTGTGTTTGTGTGTGTTTGGCCAGAAATGGCCCTGTTTGGGTCTCTGCCTCATGCACCGGGCCCAGACCCATAAAGCCAGTGTGTTCTGCTCTGGAGAGAGAGCAAGACTGAGAGACAGAAAGAAAGAGAGAAAAAGCTTGCGTGTGTGTGTGTGTGAGAAAGAAAGAGAGAGAGAGAGAGAGAGAGAGAGAGAGAGAGAGAGAGAGAGAAAGAGAGAGAGAGATAGAGAAAGAGAGAGAGAGAAGGACCATAGTGGACCATAGTGGCCATGTGCAGCACATATTCCCAGAGAAAGTCTGGAGGAGACAGAAACAGCACCACATCCATTCATCCACGTGAGTCTTCCTGCAGTCCCCCCTCCCCTCACACACACACACACACAGCCTCGGCCTGCAGTTGGAGAAACCAGAGCCCGGAGATCAGTCAGTAGGGGCTGAAAAGTAGTTCTGCCTCGGCCTCTATAAGTACGTAGCTGAGGATGAGGTGTGTGAATGGTACAGTGAGAGAGAACCAAAGAAAAGGGAGAGCGACAGAGAGAACGAGAAAGAAAGACAGCAAGGCAGGAAGAAAGAGAGAAAGAGAGAAAGGAACGTGATAAAAGCAAAAGTGTCACACTACCCCTTTAAACAACTCACTTTTAAAGAGAAACACACTGAAAATGGATCCCTTCTCCGTCCCCTCTCCTTTACCCAAACACTATAATGAATTAATAAAAGCGAGTTGGCGCCAGCGATTTTTAATGAGTCACATCAGCCTGCCAGCCTTTTTACAGAGCCATTCTGTGTTTTTATGTCAGGCCTGTTGGGTCTTGTGGTAGGCTGGGTCTGCTTGGCCCAGCGGTTTGGGGGCTATAAGGGGAGATGGGGATTTTGGAGTGACCTCATCAAACCCCCCCCTTCCCAGTCCCAGACTAACCGGGCATGGATGGCCTTCCCACTTCCCCTGGGCCTGGGGGTGCACAGGAGGCAGCAGGCCAGCAGCCAGGCAAGAAGGCTGGCAGGCGGGTATGCTGGCAGACAGACAGACAGACACAGACAGACAGACAGACAGACACGGACAGACAGACACGGACAGACAAACAGACAGACACAGGCAGACAGACAGGCGGGCAGGCGGGCAGGACAGCCAGCCATGGGTGGGATGCGCTCCAAAATTGGGGACTTTCCATGTCTCGTTAAGAGGTGCACTGTAGCATTTGAGTTCTAGCTCTGTGTAAACACTGAAGAGCCAGACCACTTCATGAGCGCTTAACAAGTCTGATTAGTTACATTTGACATAATCCACCGATCTAATCTTGAGAAATGCCATGCAGCAAATGAAATCAATCTGGCCTGTGATTTTGAAGCTTTTCAAACGTACACGATGAGGCAAGTCTGGAAAGGCGGGGGGGAGATTGAACTTGACAAGTGGTTCTTGTTTGGTGGAGAGAAGTGAGTGAGAAAGAGATAGGGAAGGTGAAAAGGAGAGAGACAAACAGAAAAAAAAGAGGGAGGGAAAGGGAAGCAAAGGAGCGAGGCTGGGAAAATGGAGAGAAAGAGGAGAGAGAGACAGAGAAGTGTTCCCACAGATTGAATGTCCGTCAAACAAAGAGTATCAAATCCCTCTGTGAGCAAAACAACAATTGTGCCTCAACTGAAGTGACGGAGGCCCTCTGGCTACGTCTGAGCGACCGCTGCAGTGAAACATAACAAATAAATCACGGCATCACAGGAAGCTGGGAGCCATGCACACAGGACCACAGTGCTGTGGTTCAACTTGGCCACAGAAACCAGCCCAGATTTACTTTGTGTGCCATATCTACACTACTACTAGTAATTGCCTTTTTGTTATGAACTTCCTTTATTTGTTATGGGTATATTCCATGCTGCTGTAATGTTGCAATTTCTCCTCGGGATTCATGTATATATGTCTGTATAAAGTATACTGTATCTATAAACAGTATCTACTTTTGTGTTCTTTTCTCGCATGACAGCGCAGAGTGTGGACTTTTTCACACATTGGTGTCATTAGACTGGTTGAACTACATCAAGTGCACCCAAAGAAACAAAACCATCTGTTTTTACTGCAAATGGACCTGTGGGCGAGTCAAAGAGACCAGAGAGCTTTTCTTAAAGTCTTTGTAAATCCTCAACCTTCTTCTGCCACCGAAAGAAAACCCCAGTCGTGGCAGAAAGACACCATCTGTCACTCAAACTGACAGAACAACAAGTCAAAACTTTAACCCGAGAGGGTTTAGCAAATCTTCAATTCACAGCCTGGAGATAAGTGATCTGAGCCAACGCAGCTACCATTTATCCAGAGAAGCTGGGCTTGGCAGCGCCATCTAAACTTGGCTCTAATTTTCCATCTCAGACTTGCCTACTCCTGTCCATTGTTCTGCAAATAATCCCCTCTTCTTATCCACAGCATCCAAACTGGGAGAGGATCGGAAACCCTGTCAGTTTTACTTGTCACGAAAACAATCTTTAGGCCAAACCTAAAATAAGTATGTTGTTTGATTTTCTTGACACAGTTTAAGCCGATATTCAGTCAAAACTAAAATATGGCTATGGATCTTCTTACAGTTGGATATTGAAGCCCATCGGTTCCTATACTTCCTAGATCGGTGTCTTTTGGACCAAATTGCAAGGCAGATTTTGGTCCCTTATTTTGGTTCCACGTAAATGCCTGAGCTGTCCATGATAATATTTACCCTCTGTCGCTCTGAATCAAATGTTGCATCACTGCTAGGGTTGGGTATCTTTTGTGTATTTTCCCCTGATACTGGGGATAATGGGATATTTTTTAAATGGTACCGGCGCCAAAAAAGTATCGCTTTAGTACTAACTAATGTCAGAAAAACAACTAAAAGCCATACCCAATCCTATTCTTCACTGCTATTAGTATTAGATTAGGCAATCTGGGAATACGTAGTGTCATGGCTCACTTTATTTAAAGGTAGGGTACATATTTGAACCAGACCAAGTCACTGTGGTCTATCACAAGACAGAAACTCATGAAGTAACAACATCCTTTTTGAGAAAGTGAATACGTAGTGTCATGGCTCACTTTATTTAAAGGTGGGGTACATATTTGAACCAGACCAAGTCACTGTGGTCTATCACGAGACAGAAACTCATGCAGTAACAACATCCTTTTTGAGAAAGAGTTCTTAAACCCGGAGCCGGTTGTTGGCATGAGGAAAACACGAAGGCTGTGAAACAGATATATGGTCAACACAGGGTTTTATGAGGAGAGATAAACTTGACAGCTCAGTGTTTTTTACCGTGCCCCTTGTTAATGCTTCTCAGGCACTATGGACAGACAATCCTCCCCCTCTAAACAATCCCACATTCCACCTCTTTTAAACGTGTTTGACGCCTGCCTTCACCTGGCAACACACATGCATATTTGCCTATGACAACAATGCCATGATAACTACTGCCTTTGAATATCTCATGTGTCATTCTCCCAGCTATTGTATCTGGATGTGTCGTAAGGGGAACACCATTAGACATGTTTGTTTTGAAAGTCGTAAATCAAACCCATCACCAGAAAGCCCTGACTGAAATGTTGCTTTCTATTTTGGAACGTGTTGTGTCAGCGGAAAAAAAAGAAAATGGAAGGACTGAGAATTCGCACACACACACAAACACACATACATGAACACATAAAGCAACTGTGACAAGATGAAGTCACTCTGACAGCTCCTTTCCATGATGTGGCAGCAGAGCTGCTTTGGATAGAAACAACATGGAGAGGAGAAGAGAAGAAACGAGAGAGGAGAGGATGGGCACAATACAAGAGATGACAGCGGAGAGAGGATATAAATGGAGGGGTGGGGGGGGAGGTTGGCTGATGGAGCGGTAAGAGAACTGTGGTTATTGAAATTGTAGGACAGGGAATTTAGCAGCTGCACTACTTGAACCATGTATTCAATACTGGAGATGCATTCAACACATCAAATAACTGCCAAGATCCTGTGTTTGCGTGTGTGTGTGGGGGGGGGGGGGGGGGATTGCTGTATATTGCTGAGTTGAGAGACTTAACAATCTGTTTCTGTGTGAAAGGCAATGCATAATGGATGGGTGTCAGTATCTTTTAGCCCGCGGAATCAAAGCAGCAATCCAAGACAAGCAAACACACACATTACTTGGCTTCAAGCCCAGTCACACACAAAACACATACACACGCATACACACACTGGCACAGCTATGAAGCCATGTACGTACATATGAAGGTCAATGACACACACACATAGATGTAGAATACCGGTTATGTGCAAAAAATATATTTTTAATGAGGACTGAAAGACAGGTCCCAAAATGCATATCCACATGTTTTCAGCCATGCACACCTGCTCAGATAAACACAGGAAATAAGGTACAGATAGTTTCCTAATTATAGTGTGGTGATAGGGTGCCCCCCCCTCACCACCCTTTCCCCTAAAACCACCTGTCTAACCCCTCCCTGCCACTTAGAACTTAATTGCTGCCGGGATTCCTGAAACAGACAGGAATCAACAACTCCCAGATTTATGCCCTAAAGTAGAAAGATTCTGTGAAGATGTTTTGTACTGTAAACTCTCCAGTAGTGCCTTTAGATTTATGAGAAAATGCAGTCTTTCAATGTCAACAGTATTTCCAAGCAGCATATTTCAACCATCACTGAATGACTAAAGCACTCTTCCTACTCAAAATGTGTAATTATTCACGTGTGTTATTTATTGTTATAAAACCCAAACTCTGGTGCGTTTCTAAATAGTATTTGTCACTTCCCAACACCAAAACATGTTTTGGCATTTTTAAAACATTTTGTTTTGAATAAGAAACACATTTTTCTCATTTGTAGTAATTAAACCATAATTTCACTCTTGTCTTTTTCTAAATCCCATCTGCTCCAAACTGTGATTTAGAGCCATCCCCTGTAAAATTCCTAACTTCAATGTAGCATAATGTGCAACAGGCACTCCAGCAAGCCATACTCTTTGTGTACGTGTCTCTCCATGGAAAAGTACTCATGGGTGGAGCACTGATTGAGAAAAGAGAGAGAAAAGAGAGAAAAAGAGAGAGAAAAGAGGGAGAAGACAGAGGAATAGTAGAAGAGAGGGTGACGATATTCAGTCTCTACCACACCAGATGTCCTAGACGCGCTCAGAATGACAATGAGAGCAGATGACAGGAACACAGTGAGGTCCTGCGAGCTGGGAGCTAGGAGCAGGCTTCCTTCTCCCTGCCTGCCTGCCGGCTGGTTCAAACACCTTTCATTGGGCTCTCAGGCTGTACACACTCATGTCAGGCTGGCTGAGAGAGTGAAGACGAGGAGCACAGGTGCAGCGGAGCCAAGGAGGAGGCTGAGGGGATGCCTGTACCTGGACGAGCTCGGCTGTACAGCTTCTAATACACACGCGCGCACACACACACACACACTGCAATACGCAAGAACACAAACAGACACACAAAAGACACACAGAGAACCACAAAAATGGGCACACACACACAAACACACACCACATAAACATGGACACACACACACACACACACACAGAAACGCACACAACCACAAACACGAACACGCACACACGCATCATTAACAAAACCTTGAGAACAAAAAGGACAAAATGGACCCCAGCCAGATGTTTGATTCATCTCCCGTGTGGACATTGTGCGTCACTCAAGGTGTTGTCCTACCTGTTTATGCATGTGGCACCACAACAAGAGGAACCAGTTAGCCAGGAGAGCAGGCGCCAGGCAG
The DNA here is from genome assembly GCF_038355195.1 of Osmerus mordax. Classification (NCBI taxonomy): domain Eukaryota; kingdom Metazoa; phylum Chordata; class Actinopteri; order Osmeriformes; family Osmeridae; genus Osmerus; species Osmerus mordax. Next base: position 7,304,441 of record NC_090056.1, on the reverse strand, counting down.
ACAGCACACTGTGTAAGCGTCACCTACACCCCAAGGTATGATAGCTGCTACAATAAACTAACAATCTAAGGCCAGATAGAGTGGCACACCCCACTGGACTTGGACTGAGCTGTTTTGAAGGAAGAAAACAATGCCTGCTTGCTCCCAGCACGGGGCTCTAAGGATGGAAAAAGAGGGTCATGGATGGGTCACTTTGACGTGCAAACACACTTACTCACATCCCCGTATGTGCAGGCACACATACCCTCACACACATGCGTGCATACAAATAGTGGTGAGCGTGTATGCCATCACACAGGCACACATGCTAACAATAAAAGCATTACTGACTGAGCAACTCACCAAACAGTCACTAACTAGAGCACGCTAGTGCACACACACACACACACAAACACTCACACACCATCAGAATGCACATACCCGTGTCTAATGATACATACACACACATAATCACAAATCCTACAAAGTAGAAGTACACCTTCAACAAAACAAACATCATACACATTTAGTCATTTAGCAGACGCTCTTATCCAGAGTGATACACATGGGCAGGCAACAATGAATAATGAATCAAACATATTTAGAAGCCTGGACTTCTGAAAACATAAACCTGGTTCACTACATAGAAATATGATCAGTTCTCTCCATGTCTCTTATCACCAACACTCAATCTCTGTCTCAAATTGAAGTTGTTGACACAGTTTTCTCAACTCTAAAAGCTCCCCCAAAAACGATCTCTTTCTCTTTCTTTCTGATACCAACTTACTCTCTGAAGGCAAAATCGATAGGAAAAGTGAAAGTTGAAGGAAAGCTATTGTTGTTTAAAAGGTTTCCCGGACTACTCACCCTTTCTTTGCTGTTGTGACAGATGGATAGATGAAGGCCAAAAAGGGGTGATAAGCAGATTCAGCAGAGCAGTGGAAGGAGAAGAGGAGATTTGTGTACGTTCATCAGTTCCTTTGACAGCAAAGACAGAGCAGCAACTAGTCTCTCTCTCTCTCTGACACGCACTCCCTCTCTCTACCTCCTCTGTCTCACCCCTCCTCTTTCTCTTCCTCCTCTTTCATGAGCAACTCCCTCTCTCCTCCCACCCTGGCTTATACACACACACACACACTCATTACTTCTCTCCTTCCACTCTCTCACCCCTCCCTTTTCTCTGCCCACTCTCTCTCTCTCTTCCCTCTTCTTCTTCCTCTCTCTCCCTCTCCTCTCTCTCAAAATAAAGAAAAGTCCAGGCACACACTCTCTCATCCTGTCTCTCACTAATAAATAATTATGCTCTTTGATTCAAAAAGCAAGCCTGTGTCACGTGACCCGACACTTCACATATACAGCACATTTTTTCACCAGCCACAGAATGCCTAGAGGGAAGGGAGAAGGGGGTCCACAAAGCTGAAGTTTCTGTTTTTAATTCTCCATTTCTCTTCTCTCTCTGAATTCTCCCCTTTCTCCTCTGTATTCTCAGATTTTGAGTCATGGTAGTTTTTGTAGTGTTTTTACATGCTCTGAAATGGTTATACGCAGAGAATGGAGTAGAGCCCGAAGCATGGAAATCCACATTTTCACGCCATGAAAAGTATTGATACAAATGGAACGCCATAGACCTTCCCCTCAGCATTCAGACAGCATAACACAACTATTCATTCTTGAGCTGAGTTGCTTCCTTAAATGACCATGCCAAAATTGTCATCAAGAATTCAAACATAGCTGGGAAGACATGGTCGTAAAACTGTTATTATACTAAACAAACTAAGACTGGGCTGTTTCTTCCTTAGCGTGTACATGTTGGAAAACCCAAACCCTACGTTGCCCAAAGGGAAGAACATGCAGAACACCAGAGTCCCACCTTGAAAGAAGAAGAGGATTTCAAACACTTGAAGAACATACACAATTTCAGACATGGAGAGATTTTGCAGATACTAATCTATGTATACGTTTCCAGGAATCCAAACGCTCGCAGCCAGTGTATAGTCTCTTCAAGTCCCAACGCAGAGCGCTGGTGGTAGAGCGCTCCAGTGAGGGGAAGTCCCCAGAGCTCTGGCAGAGGCGCAGCAGCAGTTTTGGGTGTGCCCCCAGACGTGCCCCCTCTCTCCACATCAGCACATGTGTTTCAGATGTGTGTTTGTGTTTTGTTGAGCAGTTTGTGGTTCTGGGTGTGTGCCTGGTCTCCGTTTCTTGAGTGATCTTCTGAGGTTGTTGTTGGTTGTAGTGGGCACCCCCAAAAACCTCAGGTGTCTCATTACAGGACACACCTTGATGGGTGGCACGACCTGACCTGGGGGTGAAGCACACTCCCTTGTTTGACTTCTCGTGCTGGTTTCAAAATGTGTAGGGTGAACAAAAAGTTGTCTTAGAGTGTAATAGACTGTACTGTCTATTAACACACATCAACATATTAACATGAAATGCATTTCAATCTTTTGACATGCTTTAAATACATTAAAGAATTAAATCCGTGGGACCAAGTAGCAAGTGAAATTCCAAACTTTTCAGTCCTGTTAGGAGAGGCTGTAACTGGCCAGCTGTTTGTAGGGCTACAAACAACAGACGCCTTTTACAACAACAACGCTCTCTGTCACAGCCTGCATCACTTTGTCCGTGGTCCTTGACTCCATGTTTCCTTCCCTAGCGCTAACCCGGAGATGGTGGTGTGGCAGTGTTCCACCAACTCTGCATCATGGCTTCCAGATCAGATCAAGAGGCCTTTCTTTGGACCTCACAGATACAGGGATTCTGCTCAATTTGAGCCCCTTAATCTGTCAGCACGTAAACAAACATTGCGTGGGTGGTGTTGGCATTTTTCAACGTGATTTTCATTTCCACAACCTTCAATTCGTTTCCACCCACACCCTGAAACCAACACACCCACCACAGAGTGCTGTGCTGCATCCTAGCACACCTCTACTCTAGCCCCCCCCTTAAAAACAGAACAATTAATATCCAATTAAAACTACAAATACATGACTTTACGCTACCGTCCTCTACTGTAGCAACACCAGAACCCGGTCACCTGTCCAAACATCTTCCTCTTCCGCTCACTAATCCAGCCTATTAGCCAATGACAGGAGTCTCGTGCTGCAGTCCTGACCCACCCTGACCTCAGTATGTCTTCTAATCTCATCATATCCTCCTCACCCAACACAGCCCCATCACAGCCGTGCCCTCTCAGTCCTGCCCATATGCTGTCAGTGCATACAGGGCCATATGGCCAGCAATGCATGCTACTGAGATGACAGCAGGGCACAGGGGCTCCATTGTAAAACAGAACCTTGGTCTCAATGGACTCCTTGTATAAATAAAGCTAGATGACTTCAAATAAACCCCTGTACATAAAAACAGACTGTTTTGGATGGGGTTACTTTCGCAACAACAAAAAAAGCATCGGCGCAATGAAAATAACCTTAAATAAGTTCACAAATATTTCCACAGATACATAGCTGTAGTTATTAGTGTGCCTCTTTGAAGTAGAAGGACTAACAAAGACATGTGTGTAAGTGATGTCAGTGGAAGCCCCTACACAGAGCTGTCCTCCAGTCCTCACACGGTGACAGGAAGTGTTCTAACCCCCTCAGCTGCAGTGAGCTCCTAGATTGATCTTTATCACCACACATGTACTGTACTACACGTGTGTGGCTTCTGAGGATTAACCTGCTACTCAACAGGGCATTCAAAGCCACTACTGTTGATTCAGTGTTGCAAAGTCAACAATTACTCTCAAATGTAATTAATAGCTCAGTAAATACTGTCGAGATGGAGATAAGCTAATCCTGCACAACCCATCTTGGCAATGTAAACATAATGGTTTTGCACCATGGATTTGAAACGCATGTCAAATATATGAGATGATACAGTACAGTATGATACAGTATTTACAGTATGTTGTGTTGGGAGCATTATGATTATGGTAACATTATGGTACCATATTATGGTAAAGTTATAACATATTTAGTTTTGATCATAAACAACAAATGATCAGTGATTGTGTGTGTCTAGGGTGCGTGATTATATGTTTGTGTGACGTTTGTGTGTACGCCCAGGATGGCATGCGTGAGTGAGTGCATGCATGTATCCGTGTGTGTGTGTGTGTGTGTGTGTGTGTAGCCAGTAGCAGCGGGCAGGTCAGAGGTTAGGAGTGTTTGTGTTTCAGTGTCAGTGAAGTGTGCTGCAGGCTGAGATTTATGATCTTTGTGTCTGGGAGACTACAGAGTGGGGGATAATGAAGATAGATCAGAGTACTATCTTTCTCTCACCCACCACTCTTTTACTGTGCAGCATTGGAAACATGGCTTGTGGCCTCCTAAGTCCACACACCTCCTCAGACTACGGCTATCACTTGCTCATTGGCAGTAAGATCATAACACACTTACTGACACATTACATTAATCCTCACTCTAAACCCGGCGCACACACACTAGCACACACACCAGCACACATGCTAGCACACGCACGCACAAGCATTCTGTAACCACAGGGCCACTGCTTTTAGACAACGCCTCGCAATATGGACTTAAACTCAGACTGTTGGTGTTGAGCTCACTTTTTGAGCTTTTTTTCCTTTGAGTTTTTTTTTCTTTTTTTCAATGGACAATATTCATGAAAACATTACTCCAACGTGTTTCTACTTTAGAGCCAACTCTTATTTGCATTTGAGAAACTACAGAGGGGAAGGAGCCTGCGGCTGGCTGGCTGGCTGAGAGGGGAAAAGACAGAGGACTGGGGTAATCGAAAGAGGGAAAGGAGGGGAGAATGAAAGGGCGAGGGAGGGAGCAAAAAAGAAAGAGAAATGGAGAAGGAGGGAGGGAGGGGGGATGGAGGGAGGGAGGGGGGAGGGAGAGGGGCCGGTGGTGGCCGCGGCAGGTTTTAATCAGGAACAAGATGCCTGTAATGAGATCACTATTTCCCTGCCTTCAGATTGATGTCATGTGAAGTTTGGTGCCGCACTGAGACATGCAGGGGATGCAAGGCAGGCACACGCTGCTCCAACAAACACACACGCGCAAATATACACTAGTCACACACTTACTTGTGCATAGTGCGTTTTTAGTTTCAGACTTAAATACACATCCTGTGCAATGAAGGAGCTCATTCATTCAGGCTGGCAAAAACGCATTCATTTAAGACTCCAACTGCCATGAAGTATAACACACACAGAGGAATACTGCTCAGAGGAAAATGAGCTGCTTCCAGCACTAGGGACTGTGTGTATTAATCACAGACACTGAGCCAACACTATGAGCTGTATGAAACACAAATGTGTAAATGGGCCACAGATCAGTAAGCGGGATGGGGATGGAAGTGTGAATGCAAGGAAGAGTGTCTGTGCACTGTGTATGCCTGTGTGTGTTTGTATGCCGATATACGTGTGTATGTCTGGGTGTGTGTGTGTGTGTGTGTGTGTGTGTGTGGGTGTGTGTGCTTGTGCGCCTACGCCTGTGTGCTCACATAAGTGTACATTTTGGGGTGCAGAGCAGGGCTGTCCACACAGCAACCAGCATGTGTGCCAGTACATGAGTACATTGCCTATTCCCCAACATGTGTGACCAATGAAAGGTGAATAGCCCTCCTGTCTATACTCTCCTCAAAATCAGCCATGATGTCACTGTGAACCCTCTCTGAACCCACCTCTGTCAAGAAGCATTACCCCAGCACTCTTTCTTTCTCCCTGATTTTCTCTTCCACCTCTCCCTCCTGCGTTCTCTCTCCGTTCTGCTTATCACTTTGCCGGAATTCTTTCCCCTGAAAGCCACATTTTTTTTGTTCCTCTTTTCGTTTTCTCGTATTCTTCCACTTCTCCCTCCCCCTTTCCCGTCTCTCTCTCTCTCTCTCTCTCTCTCTCTCTGCTTCTCCCTTGCTCTCGTTGGCTAGCTCGTTCTAATTGAATCACCACAAGTGCAGCCTCACTGCCAAATGCTGCCAGGATGTTCTGATTAAGTTAGACTTTGTTTAAGCAGTGGTTTTGCAAAAATTGCTCCGAGTCCTGAAAGAGAAAGAGAGAGAGTGAGGACAACAGTTCAGACACAGACTAGAAACAGTGTAGGGAGAGAGAGGAAGGGGGGAAAGAAAGACAGCAGGGGAAAAAGGGGTGGTGGAGGCAGAGAAGGCAGCCAGAGATGCACATATGGAAGTGATTCAGTAATTACGGCAAATCTGTGAGCTCAAAAGGAAAGGTCCTCTTTTCCATGCCTCCTTCCCTGCACATAAAACGAGCCTTGTGAGAAAACTGGGTACTAAAAACTATGTGGTGGAGGTTAAAAAAAAAAAAAAAAACGTTTTAATTTGCTTTTCTTTGAATCAATTGCCCACAGGCCTCATGCAAAGGAAAAAGTTTAAAAAAGGTCAGTGTGCTTTTTTATGTCCTCATTGTTGGAGTAAGAGGTAACATCTAATTGTCCTCCATTCTCTACTACTGGGCTTGCTTGATGAGCTTAATCAGCCATCCCATAAGCAATCTAAACCAACTATGGGGCTCAGCTTGGTATAAACTTGTTCAGTCCTCCATCAACCTTAGCTTAACTGGCATTACCTCAAATGTACCTCAAACATATTTCAACACAATGATTTGTGTGTGTGAGTGTGTAAGGGGGGTGGGATGGGGAGTCTGCTTGCGTTTGTGGGTGCTAGTCTGTGAGAGAAGGGGTGTTACAGAAAGTGATGACTGTCTTTTCAGCCTCAGGCAGAAGGTGATTTGCAGGTGTGTGTGTTGGCAGAAACTTCTGTTCAGTCCCCAAACGGTTCCAGCACCCTGTAATTACCTCATACCCTGCCATAACATGTTTGCATGACGTGCGTGAGTCGTCCAAACACACACACACAAGCTTTTGACTGCACCGAATTTGACATCAAATTCATCTTGGCTAGAGTTAATTTATGTAGGCTAATTATCTTAGTGTTGAGTTATACGCTGTAGGTTGATGCCTTGTAAGAAGAAGTAGCCATGCAAAAACAACCGTCTTTCATAAAGAAATTAGATATGGCAAATCGCCAAGACCGATTTCTTGGCCGAACAAACAACCGTTAGATGCCGATGCTGCATGTGCTGACCAATGTTGAAGAAAGACGGAATGTAACTTTCTTAGTGAGCATTTGTCGTCGTAGTTTGTTAAATTACTTAATTATCATGTTGATGTACCATCGTCATTACGGATGGGAAATAACTTTGAGACTAAAAGGAGAAGCTGCTGGAGATTATTAGTTATTTAGTTCCCTCTAGCGACATAATAATTAAGTACAGTTAATGTGCGCCTTGGACATGAAATATGCTCAATGTTCATAATTTATGCTTGGTCTCAAATTGCATTTTGTCGGTATTTTTTCTTCACTATAGCCTATTAGCACATGCAAACCAACATACAAATGAATGTATGCATAAACTAGGGAGTCAGGTGGCTGAGCGGTGAGGGAAGCGGGCTAGTAATCCGAAGGTTGCCAGTTCGATTCCCGGTCATGCAAACTGACATTGTGTCCTTGGGCAAGGCACTTCACCCTACTTGCCTCGGGGAGAATGTCCCTGTACTTACTGTAAGTCGCTCTGGATAAGAGCGTCTGCTAAATGACTAAATGTAAATGTAAATAAACTGCATTTGTTGCAGGAATTGGAGCATGGCACACTGTTTCCAGTCGTACTCATGTATTTTCAACTAGATTGTCGAATGATTCAAATTATAGTTGAATGAATATAGACTAATAGGCCTGTTCATCTTGAGAAGGCTGTGAGAGCGGGCTGCTCTGCAGAGAGCAGAGTGAGATTTGAACCTTCAGCCTTCAGGATGGTCCAGCTGATGAAGAGGAAGAAGGAGACGATCTGTAACAATCGGAACATTCTCTGGCCCTGGCTCATTTTTCTCTTCTGTAGGTGGAGATGAAGTTGAGAACCCACAGGAAGGGAGAGAGGAGTGCCTGGATAACCAGATCATCTGGGGGAAGAGGGAGGGCCTGGTGCAGCTGCTCCTTGGTGTGAGAAATATGTTGTTCCTGTCTATTACATACAGGCCACTCTAATATTTACCTTTGACTGATGTCCCTAATAAGTGTGACACCATCTGTACCACTATGAAAACCCAATAGTTTGTGGTGCCTTCTGTTGGCGGAATGTGGAAAAACAAAGAGATTCTCCACCACTTTGTGTTGGTTACACATCTGATTGGTTCTCTAGTCTGCATTAATAACACACAACTCAGTTGAGTCAAAGACATGTCATTTACAATAATAGTTGACTGTGTTACAACCTCAGCTAAAATACATTCATTTGAAGGAGGGGATCCCTCACAGAGTTGCTCCTCCTTTTGTTTTCTTAAATAAGAGGTTTCCAGGTAGTTTTTCTTTGAGGGTTTAGGTTGTTTCAGTGCAGTTCTATGGGTGTATGCGAAGTCTTCTGTGACTGCTTGTAAAAATGGATAAACAAATACCATAATTTGATTAATACAATTAAGATCCATATATGTTTATTGTATGCACCTTCCTGCCACAGTAAATTCCTTGTGAACTTGCATGGCAAATAAAACAAATTCAGATTAACTGTCTAAACAAGCATTCTTCAAGATATACATTGTAAACTCATACAGTTAACATGGTCTGTGTTAAATTCCCCTCTTGACCCTGTCACCTACCCAGGTCAGTGAACACTAGTGGCCCGGTTCGCACCAACCACTCACCCGTGTAATATCTGGGATGTTTGAAAGATGTGTGAACGAGCCAAGGTATTTATTATGTGCCCCTGCAGGGATAATAGTTGATTTCCAGCTAGGAAATAAAAATGAAACTCACCTCAAAGTGTAAGATGCATCTCCAAAACATACTAAGCTATGGTATACAAGGTGTGATTACCATTTAGTCTACTGACAAGAGTTAGTTTCCAACACCAACGCAGTTCCGCTCACATTACACACTGCTTTTTGCGAAACACACTGCTTTTTGCACTGCATTACAACATGGTATCTTGTACATTTGTAATATTTGTATTTTTATATTGTAATTTACGGCAACTTATATTTTATTTTATTGTACATTTAATTATATTCTAATCCCACTTAGTACTGCTAGTTTATGTACCCTTAGTATAGTTAGTCCACATATTTAAATTTTAGGTATATGTTTATTGTATGCACCTTCCTGCCAAAGCAAATTCCTTGTCTGTGCAAACTTTCATGGCGAATAAATCCCATTCTGATTCTGATTCTACCTTGCCTTTTTCATTTGCCAATGATGGTGGGCCTATGATGTTTTGTTATCGTTTTGAGCAATTGTTACACCACCAGGAGGCGCTATACAACACAAATCATTTAGCATCAGTCCATGTCTGTTATATATAGGCCTATGGTCTCTTCATGTGCTGCAGTGGCCCCGCTTAACCATAAATTCACATCTGTCCTATTGGATTTCTCACTCATGAATGTCACAGTGAGCAAGCAGGGATGAGACAATTTACTGAACACTAGACTAGAGTACTGTGTTGCCCATAGTCCACCATTTTCTTTACATCTTGGAAATGTGATGTTTTTCTCAATGTCAAACACATTTTTGTATATGTGTAAATGTAATAAAAGCATAAAGAGGTACATTCAGACATCTACACATATCTCACCTTTACGAAATGACATACACGTGTGAGCACACACACACACACACACACACACACAAACACCAACAAACAAGCCCACTGTCTATAGAAAGGTTCACCACCACTGACCGCCATTTGACATTGTGTTCAATGTCCAGTGTTCACAATAAAAGTGTAGCCCGCAACTCCAAGAACAAGTAGTCACGTTAAGTCACGCCCATTGCCCATGTGCCTCACCCCCACCCTCTACAGTTTCTAATGCGCGCTCCGTAGTTTGCATAAAATGTGTGTCACTAGGGCAGCGCTCTCCGTGGCACATGCCGAATGCACATGTAGCATGGCTTTAGAGACCACATCACGGTCGAATAAGCGCGTCAAACTCCACTCACCCATTCCTGCCCGCCAATGAAAACGCACCAAAGAGTAAAAGGAGGGAGAAAACGAGAGAGACTTCACAGGATGCAGTGAGCCAAAACCCATACCTAACTGGCAAAACAGAAGTTTTAGAGAGCAAAAAAAAACGCAAGTCACATTTCTAAAGTCACCTGAAAACGTGATTGATGTGGGTGCGTTTACCATTGGTTGTGTAGCCCCTGCCAGTTCATTTTAGGAAATCCTGAGGATTAGGAATTCCTAGGATAACTGAATTCACTTTTCTCTGCTCGTGCTGTACCGCTCTCGCTCAACCAAGGTGCAACCAGAGTGCAGAACGGACCCAGGTAGCGTCAAAGCCGTTCAGCTCACCTGACAGGCACAGCTGTGCAATTTGGACAGCTGTATACAATTTACTTTTTAGTGTCAAGATACATTGTCAATAACGCTTCGGATCGGCGCTTCGTGGCCCAGTTGTTTTGTGACGGTCAAACTTTTTTGATTAAGACATTTTGCTATTGACTTTTACAAAAAAGTACTATAGTCACGAAAAGCCCTATCATCTAAGCACTACAGGAAGAAAGATGGATAACAATTCCGGTGGTGGTAAGTAATGATATTTGTGATTAGGATGATAATTTTGACGATTAAGAATGATGAGGATGTATGCCCATTCTTTTTTTTTAAAGAATGTAGCCTATAGATTTTTATTTGATAATGATTGCCCTTTTGAGTGAATTTGAATACAGTTCCATCTTTAAATGTTGCTTTTGTCGCACTGAACTTTAAACTGAATTGTGCAGGCAACTTTAAATGTTTAGAAAGTAACCAGGTATAGGCTACTCGCTATAGCTTTCGTTTGAGTGTTATGCGTCATCTATTGGCTACATGTTATTAATGCGGTTGCTGTCATAAGTATCAGCCCTAAATAACAGTCAAAAATTATGTTTGCAGGTCAAAATTATATTGTAAGCTATTTAACACTTATTTGAGAAGCCTGATGTGTAACACATGTCAAGTGTTTGATAAGAACATTGGTGCTGTAAATGTCTCCAGTTAGATGCTAAAACGGTGGCGTTCTAGTCTGTGTGTGACAGATTGGCAGATATATGAAGTGAGGTTCACCTTAATTGCACAGAGGGGCGACTTCCTGTTTCTCGCATGAAAACAAACTCACGTGGAGCTGCAGGCAGCTAGCTGTCAGTGGCTTAAATGCCTTCTCAATACAGTTATACAAAGCCAAGTTCATTTTCACGCGTCACGTTAACGATTGTCAACAAATCTATTGTGGTGCGTCACGCGTAACAATTTCCTAGGTAAATTGGTTGGCGATTACAAATAATCACTATAGGAAGGTAACAGTAAAATGGCACTAAAAACACCTTTCCTTAAGGTTAGGCAAAGTGCTTATGTGCTTTTGTCACGATTCCGGTTCACACTCCCATTAATTGACGGGAGAGATAAAATCAGTCACGTTTCACGACAGGTGATGAAAATAGCTTGTGTCAAGGCGCACCCTTTTCCATGAGTAGTTTGACACAGAACCCATCTAAAGCCAAGCGTAAAAGTGTAGTTCATCTTACCTAAGGCTACTGTAAATGAGTCACCCGTTGGTAAGCTTAAGACAGGTGACTTATGATTAACTGAGTTCCTATTTTTTTTTATCCACCAGATGGCAGTTGTTATGGTAGATTGTTTGACTTTTGCAAATCCACAAATATGGTTCATGGGGCTTACAGTAGCCTATGACAAAAAGGTACATCGATGGAACCAAAATAACTGGATCATTCTTGAAAGGATGAGTGCTTTTCCGGACCTCACTTTTACATGACAATGTCTGAAAAACATTTAAATTGTGTAGATTTATGGCAGCGCACCCATTTGTCACGAAGATACTGTCATGGTCACTGTCTTAATCTCAACATGAGTTTACCATAAATCTCCATTTACCCAGACGCGTTCACAAGGGCAAACAATCGGCTACTGACGCGCACGCTCGCAAACAGCTACTCTATTACTAATCAAAATATGCATGGTGTCTATCACTGGTCGGTTTTGCCATGTGGCTAGTAATTAGTAGTACAACATAATGAATTGTATGCCAATGACTCGGCCCTCATTGCCTAACCTGCGCCGTTCAACTCTTTCTCAAGGTGTTATTGTGTGTCTATAGGCTATCTGCATGAATGATGACGTTGGTCCAGTGCTTGATGGTGAATGATGCCTGTGCTCGTTGCTTCGTCAGAACACCCCGCTCACTCGCATCTATGCTTCTCTATTTAATTCTACTCTTTAATTATAGCGAAAGAGCCGAAGCTTCCGTCGGAGTTGATAAGTTATGACTACTGGTGGGAGTGCGGCGCAATGTATTCTCACTGAATGCACTCCTTCCATCGAAATCGCCCTCACGTGTGGATGCACTTGCTGAGCCGCGTGCTGCGCGTGATTCCCAGGCCCTCCTCCCTCCAGTTTTTCGCTCTCATGGACATTAGTCTTGCTGCCGCCTGCGGTGTTGGAAAGGGGGAGGTTGGTCAGTGGGTCAGCGATTTCATGCACGGAGTTTATCTCATGTCACGTTTGTCCGCCTCATGCGCATTTTGTTCTCTCCTTTTTTTAATTGAAAGCAAATGCAGTAGTGTGACAGTGTTCTGGTTCAAACACACAACATCTGTCCCCAATTCGATGCTATGCGCGTACACACCCGCTTTTCTAGAGTGTTACAGCTGGAATTCTCTATGTCCATCTCTTCCGATTCTCAGCGCGATACTGATATCGATACAGTATTAACGCTGAAAGTGCAAAAAACTATTGGTATTGCTATAAGTAGGCTACAGAGCGATTGAAATAATGAGACTTGCATTATTATGGTTGGTCACTGCGAATACATCCCATGAATGTCAGTGAGTTACACTGCAGTATGGCACAGGGGCCCATTCAAATTCCATTGTAGGATGTTGCTGTGATATTGACCTACTTACTCTGGCCAGTATAATGGAGTTGGCTGTATGCTCTTCACAAGTGACTGATGACAGCTGTACAGCTAATAAATTATAGTAGCATGACACAATAAGTCATAGCAAATGGCTGATAAACATTTGACTTTTTTGACACTCAAAAAATAACGTGTGCCCCTATCTCCCCAAGTCCAGCAACTTTACAATCGAGAGACACGCCACCAGTATAAATATTGGTGAGCTCTGTATTCTTTCTGTGCCAATCCTGGATCATGGCCGTGAGAGCAAGGCTATAATGGAGGGAGAGCGGTAGTAGGGAACTGTTACAAAGTGCTCACGTTTCTCTTCCTGCAATGACTCACAGGCAGATTAGTTCCTGCACGGGTAGTCTAAGGTCACCATGGGCTGCATGGGACCTGCTGATTCTTCAATGAATGCCAGTGTCTGCATTGAACCCAATAGCGACTGACTTGTGCTATAGACAGTGGAAGCTTCTCTCCAGGTTACATGGGCCATGCCCTGGAAAATGCTGTCTGGTGGGGTGAACACTAAGACTTTACAGATCCTCCATCCTGAAGTGCACAGTGTTGTACTACAGTCACCTGAACTACAATAAGTTTGTCAGTTATTGTTAAAGTTATCCATTCAAAGAGTTGGTTGACGTAGAATCCCCTCTTTCGATACAAGCTGTTTCCGAATGGTTCCGCTTTACCTCATCAACCAACTGTAAAAGTTATTATCAGTACACAGTTTATGGCATGGTGGACTTGAGAGCCATATTAACAGTGTAACGTGTTAGCTTCCATGTGAGTCTTCAGGTGGATATGCAATGTTCTTGGGTGGGTCCAGGGATTTTAAAACAGGGCCGGGCTAATATGGGAGATGCATGTCTCAGGTATAGAGAGGCAAGGCCCAGCCTTCCCATGTGTATTGAGTGTGAGTGACCGGGTCAACAGACACAGTGAAACGTGCAGATCGAGGAATCATAACAATCCTTGAGCTAAACAAATTCCTTGCACAGCAAAGGGCAGTACGAAAACAAAGTTCAAGAAAAACTTTCACTCACACAGTCCAGCCTACTAAAGCCTGGAGTTGCTTCTAAAGCATTGTTTTATAGATGTTTTTGCTTGATATTTGGGATGACCATGTATCAAACCATCCTATCCTTTGGTTACAAAAAGCAACCCAGCTGCTCACAGGAGAGCCTCTTTCTCTCTATTTCCCTCTCTCTCTCTTTCCCTCTTTCTCTAGCTAGCATAACGTGACTCATTGATGGCAATGCATGCTGCATTGTATACCTCGGGATAGCGCAGCGTCAATGGGGCGTTGCCCTTGTATGTGACTGTAAACACATAGCTGACTTGTGATTATTGTATAAGTCAACACGAGACTGCGGATTTGGACTGGGTAGTAACCGTGTCTGTCAGGAGTCCATGTGAGTCTGCTGTCAAGTGTCGTGCAGTTAGTTGGCGATGGGCACGGTGCCAGGGGAGCGGGGCTATTATTGGAGCGGAGTAGGCAGCAAACCTCGCAGACACGTGAGGTCGTGTCTCAGCTCATCAACAATGCATCCAATAGATGCGAGGGAATGCGAATGATGTGAAAGCAGAGATATTGTTTTGTTTCTTAAATAACAAAACACTTCGCCTGTTTAAAACGACGCATATAAAAATACTTTTGTTGAATGACGCAGGAATTATTTGCCAATGTGAGGTATTTTTCCGGCGCGTTCTCTGTTGCTGTGCTTCCTGTAGTATTTTTAGGGCTCACTCTGTCTCTGTCGGCCTATTATACTCGACTAGGCAAGGATGCATGTACTTCTCAGTGTGGCCCGTCAGAGGTTGTTCAGGATTGCATCACATGCTACGCTTCAGTAAAAGTGACTGATGCGTCGTACCCCCCCCCCCCCCCCCCCCCCCCCCGAAATAAATACATGCATAGGGTATAACAATAATGGCACTGTCATAATATATTTTCACCCTACCAATTGTGTGCTGTCAGCCTAGTGGGGTATTTGTTTTAATTCATGAACTTGACCTTGATTCTTCTGTGTACTTCCCTTGTTCTGCAGGTGTCATCCTGTATGCAGGCTCCTCTGGCAGTGCCAGCCCCAGCCCTGGCAGTCCCTCTAGTGGGTACCAGACACAGTCACCTTCCTCTCACTCCCAGCCCTCGTCCCCGGAGGAGGTCACATTCACAGAGATCGGTGCGCTGAAAGGGCGCATGGGCAGTGGCACCACGTCATCCTCCAAACTGTTGTTTCAGTTCCCTGAGGTTTATAATGGGCCCTCAGCGGCCCCGGCTCAGCACGTTTACCAGCACCCCATCGCTGGGAAAAGGCAATGCAGCTTTACAGGAACCTTCACCAGTGAGTTCCATACCAGCTCCTGCAACAACCAAGTCAAATACTAGAACTGTCTTTACTACATTAAGAATTCTTGATTTACTTTACTCAATATATGATAACCATTTGGGTAGTCTCATAAGAGAGCACGCAAGTCAAGCATAAGTCAAGTTGACCTCAAATTATTATTAACCTCCAATTATTTCAATGGTGCACTTGACCCATGTACAGTGTGAAGACCCATACCCAGCACATTTGGGACCAGTCCCTGTTTTTTCATTCCGACCATGTAAAGTGTCTGCCTGTCTGACTTAGGGTTTCTCTTTGCAGAGACTGGTGGAATGGTGCTGCTGTGTAAAGTGTGTGGAGACATCGCCTCAGGGTTCCACTATGGAGTTCACGCTTGCGAAGGCTGCAAGGTAAGGAAGGCCCTTGACGGCCGCCCAAAATAGCTTTTGAAGAAGTGCCCCATTTTCAGTGTTTCCCAAAAGGATGAGCGTGTGGGCCGACCTGCCCGTGACCCCCGTCCTCTGTGCTGCAGGGTTTCTTCCGTCGCAGCATCCAGCAGAACATCAACTACAAGATGTGTGTGAAGAACGAGAACTGCCTCATCATGCGCATGAACCGCAACCGGTGCCAGCACTGTCGCTTCAAGAAATGCCTCTCGGTCGGCATGTCTCGAGACGGTGAGCCTTACTGTCACTGTCATTCGGACGAGTTACAGCTCGCATGTCAATGCGTCACCTGGCAGCGCTCCAGGACAGTACTCAAGTTAGCTGTGATATTGGATAAATGAGGAGTTGTGTCTCGGAGATTGAGGGCATGGTGCAGAGCACCTTTGTAGGTCACCGTGCCAGTTGTAGCCCAATAATTAGTGTATTTCGCAGTGCAGTAGTCTTGTCCTTTAAGCTAGTGTCACGGCACCTTTATAGGGAAGGGCACATTGACAAACAATACTCCTCCTCGTTGGCCTGCATCCTTCACTCTCTAAGTTTCAGAGTATGCCTTTCTCTTGCCCTTAGGAGCATCCTCCTTTTCTCTTTTCTCTCCACTATGTTCTTGTCGTCCGTCCGTCCCCCCCACCCTCGGTGTACTCCATGTTCCCTGGGCACACCCCACCCCTCCCCTCCCCCCTTTCCATTTCCCTCTCAGACAGTGATTTATGAGAATAGGAGTCTTGAAGTCCCTGAAGCGATCTGTCATCTGGAAAACTGCAGCAAACACAGGAATTATTTTGGGAAATTGGAACGGGGGCAACTTGATTACCTTGTATATGCCCTTATACCATCTCTCAGCAATTGATGAGAGCTACGCTGGCAATTAAGCCTGAGATGCGGGAAAAACGGCTCTCCCTCCGTCACACGATTCGTCAGTTGCGACGCCCAAGTCGTCCGCTTTTAGTTGTGCCCGTTGAATGTTGATTAATTACCTATCACAGACAACGAAGATATACGATTGGGTTGACCTAGAAAAACAAAGCAGAATTGGGCCTATAGCATACGTACACATGCTGACCTACTTGGAGTAGTTTGTCTCTTTCCTCTTTGTACTGTTTCCTCTGATGCGCAGCCTTTGGTGCAGCCAGCCTTGCCTACTCAATGTGTGAGTAGAGAGAGAGAGCTTGAGAGTGAGATAGAGAGCGGGGAGGGGGGGGGGGTTTCAGCACACGGGTCAACTGTGCTGCAGTAGCTCAGAAGTGTAAGAGCTTCATGGTAAGGCGGGTGGCTAAGAGAACGGCAAGGAGATTTAAAAGAAAACAATCAAATCAACCCCTTTCAAAACCACAACCTAGAAACCCCTTTACCTCTGCTCCACACATTGCGAAAACAGGAAAACCACTGACGACAGAAACACATTAAAGAGAACACCCTGATTACTAATGGGGTTGCTGTGTGTTAATCTGGTTCTGCAATCATCTCAGGCAAACATCAAAGTCAGTTGGCATGATGGCATACTTTGCATCCTGTAGTGTAATTACAACTTCTTAAAGCTACAGTTCAAATTCAAAAACTCTTGATAAAAGTAGTATGAAACCCATCAAAAGTCTACACATGCAATTGTAAGATAAAATGGCACATACATTTACCTGATCTTGAATTTGACAAGTGAATGGAGTATTACATATCTATGAAATAACATACATGGATACAGTGATTTGCATAATGAAACAGAGCAGACTAAAATGGATGTATATGTATTAGTAGACTACTGCTTCAGATATCGCAAATAATCAATAAAATAAACATTCAAACGTGTTTCCTGTTGATGATGATCAGGAAACCCTACCTGTGTGCTTAGTTTGATAATAATTTAAAAATACATATTTTGTTGCTGTAAGTAACCCTCAAAATAAGAGTGTGATAAGAAACCTCACCAGTAAACTCCCCCAGCCCCTTAACCTTGCTTTCACTCTTCCCTCTCTCACTACTGCTTATCGGCAAGCTCTCCTGTGAGCAGAGAACTCACCTCCCTCTCTCTTCTTTTCCCTCCTTCCCTCTCTCCCTCCATTGCAGTGGTGGTTGCATCTCACTCACGTTGCTCCACTGCCCTACTTACAGGCCAGGAGGGAGGGAAAGAGACATTGAGAGTGAGAGAGCGGGGTGGGGGGGATCTAAAAATATCCTTTCCAGCTGATGAATGCTCTTGGGGTTGTGAGTGGAAGGGAGATGGAGGGTTGGGGGTCTTGAGTAAGGAGGTGGAGATGGGGGGTGTACTTACAGAGCGCAATGTTCTTTGCATTTCATTAATATCTGAACTAAAACGTGACTACAGCATGTTCACTTTACATAATTGAAGCTGTCTATTTTTACACCGTACTCACGTAATCATACACAGTACATGATTTACTTTATTGGTGCAAGTCTTCTCGAGGCACCGTGTGATGAAATTATTCCTATCTTTCTAAACCAGAAACGATGTGAATGTGTTCAATTATGTTTCAATGATGCTCAAAGAACAGCACAAATAACTGCAAATAACACCAGTCTTATTGTGTTGTTTCTAGCTGTGCGCTTTGGGCGAATCCCCAAGAGGGAGAAACAGAGGCTGTTGGACGAGATGCAGAGCTACATGAACAGCCTGAACGAGTCCGGCACCATGGATGTAGATTCCTCTCCCGTGAGGGAGACTCTGCCCAGCCCTGTCGAGAGCCACTCCAAAGAGGCCATCTCCAGAGCCTACCGCGACATCTTCATTAGCAGTAGCAGCCAACAACACGCAGCCAAGAGGACCAACGTCAACAACGACACCCCGTCGCCCTTCCCGAGTCACTCCGCCCCTCAGGAGGCCAACTACGCTCACGTGTCCTCCCAGTCCCACCCTAGCCCCACGCAGGTGTACCAATCCTGCCCTTCCTCTCGTTGCCCTGTCTCCTCCAATGACAACCCCCATACATTCGCCACAATTGACAATAGTCGGTATAGTTACCCCAATTCGTCCAATCAGAATCACGGTCAGTCAAATGGAGATGTGGCTCAACATGGCAGCTCCGCCAATTTCAACAGTTTCTCTGCTTCTGGAGTCACACAGAACCAGCCTTCCTGTCCATGGAAACTAGCCCCAGGGGCCAAAGTTCTGGTAAGTAACCTATGAGTTGTGAAGTAACTGTTTTTGATGTACGATTGTTTTTAGCAATATCGGAACAGATTTCAAACACAGTTTTTATCTGTAGTTTTATCTGTAGTGCATGATTATAATTCATTTATCTCTTTCTTTCTCCCTCAGGCCTGTCCCTTGAACGCATGTCCTGTATCTGGGGCAGACCGTTCGAGCCAGCAGGTGTGGGAGTCCTTCTCCCAGTGCTTCACCCCAGCAGTCAAGGAGGTCGTGGAGTTTGCCAAGGGCATCCCAGGGTTCCAGGAGCTCAGCCAACATGACCAGGTCATGCTGCTCAAATCAGGCACATTCCAGGTATGTTTCTCCTGTTCACCATGTTAGAATTGGTCATACAGAACTAATATAGTTAATGTACATGAAAATGATTCAGTTTGCGTTCCAAAGCCTTTCTGATTCCACATCGATAACCTTTGTCCACCTCCTCCCTTTCCCTGCCAGGTGCTGATGGTGAGGTTCTGCACGCTGTTCAACGCCCAGGAGCGGACGGTGACCTTCCTGAACGGGCAGACGTACCCCCTGGCCTCCCTCCGGGCGCTGGGCATGGACTGCCTGCTGGACGCCATGTTTGAGTTCAGTGAGAAGCTGGGCTCTCTAGGCCTGGAGCCTGATGAGATGGCCCTCTTCATGGCAGTGGTGCTAGTCTCTGCAGGTGAGAAATCTAGTCAGCTGTAGTTTTAGAGTGAGCTGGTAGACGATAAGAATAAAAAGCAAATAGTTTATGTAGAGTGTATTTGATTCAGGCCTGGCCAGAGAAAAACAACAGAAACACAGAGGTATTGCTCTTTTTGTTTCATTCTGCCCAAACCTGACTCTTCCCCCTCTCCTTCCCAGACTGCTCCGGGATCGCTGACGTCAGGGCCCTGGAGCACCTGCAGGAGGGCCTGATCCGCGCCCTGCGCTCCCTCATAACCCGACGACGCCCCGACGATGCCTCCCTCTTCCCCAAGCTGCTGCTGCGTCTGCCTGACCTACGCACCCTCAACTGCCAGCACTCAGACAAGCTGCTGGCCTTCCGCATTGACCCCTGAACCCACACGTTAAAAAAACTGAAACTCATTTCCAAGGGCAGGACTTCCTTTGGCATTGAGCAACTAATTGTGCAATCAGATGGACATTTCTCAAGAAGCTAATGTTCGTAAAAGGACAATGACAAACATAACTTTTTCTTTTTTTTTCATCCGCTTGAAAAATATTTCACTTTTAACACAGGTATATGCTTGTATATTTACACAACAAACACCTCAAGATGTCTTGGGGAAGGGTGGTTAGAAGAGTGTACATGTTGATAGGATTAACATTTTCTGGACAGATTGTTTGTTCACTTCCTAGTATTTCCAGTTTGGTGAAAACCAAAAGCCATTTCACTTAAGTCGAGCTTTTCCTTCTCAATTCCTGTTGTCGCTGCTATTTTTACATTTGTAAAAATGGATAATGCAGATATAAGATGAAAATAGGGACCATAAGTGATGAATGAAAGTGTGTCCATTTGTGCATAAGATAAAGGGACCATGTACATAATGCATAGATAACTTCATAGCATAACTGTTCCGTGCCATTCACTAACCAAACACACCATCCAAACTAGTATTTGAATGAATGATTGTGTCAAGAGGAATTCAAACTTTTACTGTATTAATGAGATGAATAACCTCCAAAGAAAGTATAGTTTATTTCACACATTTTAAATACTACAACTCATATATGCATTCATCAGATTTTGTTTAAATTAAAAAGGTTCATTCTGTATAGTTTATATCTTAATCTTGTCTGGAATCACAGCAGGACTGATGGAAATGGTCTCAATGCATGTTGGATTTTAAAATCCATTTGTTGATATATGTGGCTAGAAATATATATTGTTAATCCAATGTGTCTATTTTAACAACTGGATTGAGATGGTGGTGGATCTGGAGAAGAGAATCAGTCTAGAAGAATGTATAGTTTCTGTTGGCTGGGGATAGTGTGCAAAACAGCGGTGGGATATGCACAAGAGAACAGAGATCAGGACTCTCAGAGGCCAGGACAGATTGAGATGCATAATGGTTCTGTTATGTCTGAATCAATTGAAGAACTTGTCCTGGTATGAGATGATGCAACAAACCAGCGTATAAAGCCTAAAATCACCAGCACAGCCACTTCTCATGCCCCCTGTCCCTTACCCCCAAACGTTTGTCATACAAACGCAAGCGTTATATATTTTTGGGCTAGGGATCTTCTTTTACCAGTACAGATCCGCTCAGTGCTAGTTTGATTATGGTTGATTGAGCACATGTTCTTGTACATTTTGTAAATGTTTCTTTCTTCCTTCCATAGAAACGATATAAAATGAAATTATTGTACTTTGTTGCTTGTGTCTCTTCTTTGGTTGTATCTTTCCTTTGTTTCAACTGACATAAACATGATGGATATTCATATAAAAAATATAGGATTAAGAAATGAAAATGCTAAAGGACTTTGTCAGAAAAGGTGTGCTTTAAAAAAATAAGAAAAGAAATGCAAATAATAGCCTATAAATTAATAGTCCCATGAACCAAAAATGAATTGAATTGGCATTGCAGTTAAAGCTTTGTCTGATTTTGACATGTAGTGAAGGATTTTACTGGCATTCAATTTCGTATTGCACAGTTCATGCTGCAATAAAACCACCTAAAGTATCACTTCTGTCTAAACATCCTGACAGTTATTGGAGGCCATGCTGTGATAGAAAGGGAAAGACTGCCACCCTGCGTTTAACGGATGTATTGTTTTATAACACGGAAATATCTTGGATGATGTTGTTTCTAACATGGGTTAGCTACCTAGTGGCAAACAGTCAGCCTCTCTTGAGCCAGATAGTGAACTTGATCGTTTATTACAGCAATGACTTGATCATATTAAGTGGCATGGAGACAGTATCAAACAACGTGGTAAGGATTGCTAACTTTGTGAAAATGATATCGGCCGGATAGTAATTCGTTTTATAAAATAGCTCTAGCTAGCTAGCAAGCTGTACTCATCATGCCCATCAACAGTAGCTAGCAGCTCTGCTAACTCAGGTTGCTATAGCTTTAAATTATTTTTGTATACAATTGTGTAGTTTTAGGGGTATGCAATTCAGATAAACCGTTGCTGATTAGTGAGAAAGCTATCTACTATCGGACAGGTGTTTATGAACCTCTGCCAGCCATTGCCCTTGCGTCCATTCAACAGCAATCACTGATAACGTGGCATTTTTTTTAACTGGCGGTGGACTAAATGCCGAATCTCCCTGACAAGTGTAGCTAGATTATCTACTGTAATTGGCTTTATAACCATGTTTACTAATTGGGATGCTGTTGGTAACGCGTTATCTTTCTTCACAGCTTTTGACTTATCCTCTCAGGACAAGACTTAAGAAATTCTGAACGACAGGAAGATAAAGAGCATATGCCATCATGTTGATGACAGCGTACCTGGCCATAGTACTGTTGCTGGCACTTTGTGTCTGCTTGGAGCTCACCGCGCGCCGCGTTACCCCTCCCCAACCTGCCCCCACGGCTGTCGCCAACCCAGTTTTCCGACGCTTCCAGGCCCTCTTCCTACGAGGCTATCTACTAGCTATATGGGCTGACTGGCTCCAAGGCCCTTACCTGTATAAACTTTACCGTCATTACAGCTTCCTGGAGTCCCAGATAGCCATCTTGTATGTGTGTGGTCTGGCGTCATGTGTGCTGTTTGCTCCTGTTGCTGGCTGGCTGCCACAGGCCCTTGGTCGAAGGCAGACCTGCCTGCTCTTCTGTGTAGCATACTCTGCCTGCTGCCTCACCAAACTCTCAAGGGACTACTTTGTTTTGATAATTGGCCGTGTCCTGGGAGGCTTGTCCACATCCTTGCTCTCCACCACCTTCGAGGCCTGGTACGTGCACAGGCATGTGGAAGCCCATGACTTCCCCAAGGATTTGATACCCAGCACTTTCGCTAAGGCGGCTAGCTGGAACCATGGGTTGGCTGTCGCCGCTGGTCTGGTGGCTAATCTGCTAGCCGAGTGGCTTCATCTGGGGCCGGTGGCCCCCTTCCTCCTGGCTGTCCCCTTTCTGGCTGCGTGTGGCTGGGTGGTACTAACCGATTGGGGCCGAGAGGAGCAAGAGGGGGAGCTGGAAGGGGAGAAACATACCTGTCTGCTGAGTCCTCCTAATGCCTCTCAGGCTCGCCTGTCTGCCAGAGCCCGCTTCTGGAGAAGCTGCCAGGAGGGGCTCCGCTGTCTGTTGTCCGACAGGAGAGTGATGGTCCTGGGGGCAGTCCAGGCTCTGTTTGAGAGTGTCCTCTACATCTTCGTGTTCCTGTGGACTCCCGTGCTCGACCCCCACGGCCCCCCACTGGGCATAGTCTTCTCTTGCCTCATGGCTGCCAGCATGGCAGGCTCCCTGCTGTATCGCCTGGCTACCTCCACCCGCTATCGGCTCCAGCCCGGACACCTACTCTGCCTGGCCGTACTGCTGGCCTTTTTCTCCTTCTTCATGCTGATCTTCTCCACCGCCCCAGGGCAGCCCCGGCCCCACGAGTCTCTGCTGGCCTTCCTGCTTCTGGAACTGGCCTCTGGCCTCTACTTCCCTTCAGTCAGCTTCCTCCAGGGCAGGGTGATCCCTGAGGAAAAGCGGGCTGGGGTATTGGCCTGGTTCAGGCTGCCCCTCCACCTGCTGGCCTGCCTGGGGCTACTGGCCCTCCACGGGGAGGTGTCGGGGACCGGGGGTGGGGAGGAGGGCAGTGGGACCAGGCACATGTTCGGGGGTTGCGCTGCCATGATGCTAGGGGCTCTGCTGGCAGTGGTCAGTCTCTTTACCCTGGGCAGAAACGACACCGAGCTGAGGCTGGAGGGAGCTAGAGGAGAGGGAGAGATATGAAGAAGTAGAGCAGGAGGAATACCGTTACTGACTTGACTGGGATTTATTTTCTGCATGACTGGAAAAAATGACACAACAATCATTAAATGTTCCACAAATGTTGATGGGGGGGGATGTATTTAAAGGGTGTCTTGGTATGTCACTCACTAACCCTTTCTGCTCTTTATGATGACCTGCGTCATCGCAGATTATTTCTGCGCACTTCCCAAGCAGTACTTGGCTACTCCACTAGATGGTGACAGTGATATTCAGGGGGTTTATCAACTGCGTGGTCTGGTATGTAACTAGAGCACGGGATGAAGCTATGCTCCTGGGCAAAACAAAAGTTATTACATAAATACAATTGCTTATATGGTTACTTCTAGTAAGATGGAAAAGTGGAACACATGGGCTCTAGGTATTATCAGTTTGGAAACAGAAGGGGTTATTGATGGTTTGTGGGCCAATATGAATCTCAGTCTATGTTCTATTAACAAAAATAATAATTCCATTGTTATGGGGCTTTTACATTGTACATCAGTAATAAATAATTTTTTATTACAAACAAGTTGAATTTAGTTGTTGCTTTTATTTCTGCTTACATAATTAGTCATCGTTATCATCTGCTGAAGGTTAAAAGGAATATGTGTAAATGTTTTTTTACTAAGGATTAGTGTTTTGCATAGATTATTGGTGGTTAAGCCTGACGTATCTCAAATTTGTATTTTATTTGTACCTTTTGGGAGAATAAAAGTGATTGTGATCACTTTGCTTTGGATAACTTTAACATTATAAAATGCTTGCCCCCAAAATCCCTCTCTTGAACATTCCAGAATACTTACCACCTGCAGTCCCCCCACTTGATTTTACTGCGGACCTAGAATTCCAGATCACTCTGGTCTTTTCTCACTGCCTCACAGTGTGATGCATGTCTCATACAATTGGCCTCCCCTCTTTCCCATGACGTATTGGTACAGTCCAAGCTTCCCTCTTCAAGGCTGTATCTCCTGGATGTTGCTAGAATGTCTGTTTAATTGAGGGGAGGGATTGGTGTGTGTCGTTCTGTAACTGCGTTGTTTTGGGTCGATCCACTGCATCACCGTCAGAGGGGGGTTTTAATCCTAGCGTCAGATAGACGAGGCAGTGTTCCCAAGCTATATTCTCAGCAGAGTCATTCTCTTCTCAAGTGACTGCAAGAAGTGGACTATCCAGACAGACACCAGAGCTTTCATTGACTGGTATAGACGTACACACAGTAGGCACCTGACAACAGACACCACCCAGAGGCATCATGACACAGGGAAAGGTAAGGAAGGCATATTCACATCACATGTTTTTTTCATACTATATTTAGCTGCTATTTTATTATTTATTGTTCCTATAATTTTTTTTTAATTATGTAATCATACGTTACATATGTTGTGTCCATCAACCTGGCTATTCTATGGCACTGCTCAGCATGAATAGCTACATGAAGACTGATTTCATTTATGAGTGTATGGACTCTATTTATTAAAAAAATACATATTGACGCATAATGCAGTTTAATTTGACTGGTAACATAAGAGGTCTACATCAGTTCAGACCCGTATCCTCCCACATGCCAAATAAGGTTACTATCCTTTTGACACGGACCTGATATTTCCCAGGGCACTGACGTAGTGTTTAATTCAACATTGATGATGTGTCTCTCTTGGGTGATTGATATTTTTGTTTGGCGAAAACAATACTTTGTTGTAATTACCCTAGCCTAAATAATAAAACAAGTACCTACTGGAACAGCATACAGTATGAAGGATTTGGGGTGGCAGGGAATATTCTAGATGCTCTACCATTCAGTTTAAGATGATGTAGGGGAAAATAGTGAGAGGATACGAGAGTATACTGTATTATACAGTATTTACCTCGGTTGGATCACCTTCCCTCAACATTATTGTATAGGACCACAGTGCATCCAAACAATATAGGATTATAAATGGTCAGACATATCTTTAGCCATCTGAGAATGTACTTATGTTCATGACAAAATATGCTCCTTCAATAATTCATTCCAATAAAGTTGTTTCTCTCTTTCCATACAAATTGTCAGGTAGTCCTCTACCCCAAAAATGGCAATTCTGTCTTGATCTATGAGCTAACTAGCACTAGTGTTATTTGCGGTTGGATGTGGAGGATGAGAAAGGAGAGGAATGTGTACTGAAGAGCTAAGGGCAAGACTGACCAGATGTTCAATCAGCAGCAGGGTTGCGTAACACCTAATTCACTCTAAAACAGCCAATGCAGTGTGTCTGAAGCTCCACCACAGCAAAGGCCAGACACAATCAGTAGGCCATCAGAGGATCACATTAAACCAATAACAAAAACAACAAATATAGTCAGAATATTTTCACGAAAAGTTTAATAAAAGTTGACATGACTTTAAGAGGACATTATAATCCTCTGTTCCACAGAGGATTGGCCTTAGTTTATAGATAGCTAGTGTTTAGTCAGCATCTATTGATCTGGTTGTCTGTAATCTCTCTAATGTTTCTGTTACCATAGCTGTCCCTAGCTAACAAGGAAAATGAAGCTGCTTGCGCGGGAAACAAGGATTCCCTTGGAGCTCCCAGTGGAATGGCAGTGCCCCCAGAACCTCCTTCCTATCAGGAGGCCACCACAGGTGAAACACATTTAGACTTCTCTCAAGTTCCTTTTAATAACTCATCATCTACCAGTCTTAAGATGATTACAGAGAAACTCAGTAATTAACTTACAGGGAAGGGAAGATGACCTGTGTGTGTGTGTGTGTGTGTGTGTGTGTGTGTGTGTGTGTGTGTGTGTGTGTGTGTGTGTGTGTGTGTGTGTGTGTGTGTGTGTGTGTGTGTGTGTGTGTGTGTGTGTGTGTGTGTGTGTGTGTGTGTGTGTGTGTGTGTGTGTGTGTGTGTGTGTGTGTGTGTGTGTCAGGTACCAGCCCCTGCTACAGTGGCGATGCAGAGATGCTCACTGAATTCAGATGGGATGACAGAAACATCAGGCGTGTCTTCATCCGCAAGGTAGCTACTTTTCATGAAATCTCCAGAAATGTTGTGGTCAAGACTGGGTTGCTCTGAGTGACCAGCTTTATTTTCCCTTCAGTAAACACAAGATTCTGATTCATCCTGTATTGTACACACATACTGTTACATGGTGTTTATCTTTCCTTAGGTGTACTCCATCTTGATGATCCAACTTCTTGTCACTCTGGCCATAGTGTCTCTCTTCACTTTCTGGTCAGTGTCCTAGTTATTCCTCAGCTCCACTATATGTACATGATATCCCCCATTGTAATTTCTCTTGCTATTTTGTACACATATTTAATAAATAACCAATACATACAATTATGTTTCACAGTTTGTTAACTGTTTACTATCCAACAGTTATTAACTAGTATCTGCTTCCTATAGTGACCCAGTAAAGACCTACGTGCAGTCTAACCCAGGGTGGTACTGGGCATCTTAGTAAGTGGAAGAACCCTCCTTTGTTCAAGGCATCATCATATATATTAGAGTTAAAATAAAATGTAGATACAAATGTTTACTTGATTATCCTGCTGTCTTTTCCACAGTGCTGTGTTCTTTGTCACCTATCTGACTCTCTCGTGCTGCTCTGCGCCAAGGTGAGTCCATAATTATGAAAGAGAAAAAACTCAACATGAGTTCTGTTAACAGTGGACCTTTGAGAATGTTCATCTCACCAATCGTCTCTTACAGGAGGAAATTTCCATGGAATCTCATCCTCCTCGCTATCTTTGTGGGTACCCAATGATGTTTCTAAATATGTTGTACATGTAATTGTGCATCAAATGAATGTAATAGTAGAAGGAACCGCCATAACTGCTTCTAAAACAAAATACTTACATTCCCCAAATGAAGGTTGATGCAGTCATATTTATGTACTACAATATCTCTTGTTGCAGACCCTTGCCCTCGCCTATATGACAGGGATGTTATCCAGGTATGGTTCTCTTTAGTCTGTGAGTCTGGATGACAGTGTGTGTCCCACCAGTCACTGTGTCTTATATATTCTGCATGCATCCTCTGTCAGTCTCAGTACAGCCAGCAAGTTTGCCTTCATGTATGAACTATTTGTCTTCATTAGTCAGCTAGCCTAAGTTAAGCAGTTTTTCTGAAAACGAAATGCACACAGTACATACAACCACTTGTCTTTTTTCTGTAGCTTCTACAATACCAAGTCTGTGGTGATGTGTCTCGGGATCACTTCTCTGGTTTGTTTGACGGTCACAATTTTCAGCTTTCAAACCAAGGTGAGACAAATATCGAAACACGTGCAATTGTCACCTCAATTACTTTGTAGAACCTTTAGACTTCACCCTTGTAGTCTAAGAAGGGCTAACATCTTGCCTTGTCTCCTTTTATTATGCTTGCTGTCTCCTAATCTCCTCATGACTCAGTTTGACGTGACGTCCTGCCAAGGCGTGCTGTTTGTCTTCTGCATGGTCATGTTCATCTCTGGAATAGTCCTGTCTGTGGTCTTGCCCATGGGCTATGTAAGTATATCTAGCCATAGTAAAATCTACCCATTGCTTTTTTTGTAGAAACTAATTTGAAGCTAGTTAGTTTTATGTAAAAGAAGTCTAATCTTATGGCAAATGTATCAGTGACATTCTCTTTCTATTTTGCAGGTTCCCTGGGCTCATGCTGTCTATGCTGCTTTGGGGGCCTTACTGTTTACCATGGTATGTGTACAACAGATGCCATCCGATTTGTGTGTCAGGACAGCAGCGTCCTGAGAAGGATTAACATCCTCTGTTTCTTCCTTTGCAGTTTTTGGCCTTTGACACTCAGATGTTGATGGGGAACAAGCGCTACACCATCAGTCCAGAGGAATATGTCTTTGCCACCCTTAACATCTACCTAGATATCATCTACATCTTCTCTTTCTTTCTCCAACTGTTTGGAACCCGGGAATAAACCTAAGATGAGTTGGAACAAATCACTACTTTTTTCTCCAACGAATAAACATCTCACATAACTTCCCACGCTGTCTGCCACTACTTATCCTTCTTTCTTTGGCATGACATTGACAATTTTCCCAGGTGTGTGGTTGTCTTGTCTACAGTTGTACACAGTTCTTTACCCCACTTTATCGCCCTACTTTTTTTGCCCCATACAGGGCAGACTGTCAGCCTTTCCTAAATGTCACAATATCTTAATGTAGTCATGTGTCTCTCAATGGTTGTCCATAGCAGGATTTGACTCTTAGAAATAAATAAATGCATGAATCCCAGTAATGATGCCAACATGTTGACATTATACTCTTGTTAAATCAGTGAGTAGAACATTATTTCAGTGAATGATGGGAGCACATGTAGGGGTGTCTTAGCTCTAAGAATATAATATATTGAGATTCAAGACTGATGTTTTGATATATACCCCAATGATTGCAGGCAGGAAAGCCTAGCTGCCTCAACAGAATTGCAATAAACTAGAGGTGAAGTTAAGTTATCTGCTCTATTCATCCACCTTGCTTTTATTTGTAGTATTATGGTTTCTATTGAGTGCACAGACCTCAGTACTGGCATTTTATTTCATTGAAGTTTAACCCTGAGGTTCAAATTTATTCATTCAGGTTGTGTAATGCCAATGACACTGGTATTTTTACTTATTTGCAGCATGATGCAGTAATTGGCTAAAGTGTGAGAGAATCCTGTGTCACATTTGTGAGGATAAGTGACAGATGTGTTTTTTATTTTAAGACCCCTAATGTTCTTTTTCTCTGGTCTGGCTGGAATGTGGCCTTGGAATACTGTTATATTGCTATGATGTGTGTGTAATTTTCTGTGTAAATATGCAGCTTTTGGCCAAATGCACTGTGTAATATAATGTTGTAAAAATCGGATTTAATTTGCTGTACATTCAAATGTATTTGTATTAATTTATTAAAGAGGAATGGGAATTAAGCCTCCTGTATTCATTTTATGTATCATAATACTTATTTTGTAATGTTGTATACAGTGTATCATCGTTTAATTGAAGAATACAATTTTGTATTTAGAAAGATAGTTTCAGTACATTTTCACTTAATCATGTGAAGTGAATAATTCTGCATTGCCATTTACCAGATGTGAGTTAAAGTACGATTTAAGAACGTCTCATTCCTAGTTAAATAAAAACTATATATTTTTTTTACATCAGCTATACTATGTACAAATATACTTTTTACATTGTGTGTAAATATGTGTGTAAAGTGTTGCAGAGTATGAGCCAGTTAGGCCTGTCTCACGTGACTAGGGTTTCCTTTGCACGAAGTCAACCATTCCCTAACTAGAGCACTAATTTGCCAAACCAATGAAAACGTTTCATAGTGGAACGTCCACATCGGCCATGTTGTGGTTTTGAATAAGGAAGAAGCGGGAGAGGTTATCTTTTAGCGAGTTATTCCACCGTATTTTCAGTTTAAAGTCAACTCCTGCACCGTTATTCTATTTCTGGAGTCATTTTAAGCTTTATTCGGTGTTTTCTAATGTAGCTGTGGTAGTTAAATACTAAAGTAGAAATTACAACACAGTAAATATCTCTATACAACGGTTCGCTAGCTAGCTTGCTAAGTAAGCTAGCTAGCTAGCGTTAGCTAGCTCAATTTGAAGAAGGTAGAGTATCTAACATGATGGTAGTTCGCTAGCTAGCAGTGTTAGCTAGCAAGCGAATAAGCCACAGTTAACCTATCACAGGCGAATGACGTGTAGTGTCTTAAGGTGTTTTGGCTCCGCTAGGAGGTGGGTTGGAAGTATCCATAGTAGCCATTTATTTTTCGGCGAGTGGAAGGTTCTGAACTTCTCCAAACATGTTCAATAAGATTTACGAATGGATAGGAACAGGCTTTGGCAACCTTCGCAACGGAGCGCCAAATGCGGACCAGCCAGATACACATGGAGTACAACCGGGTGGTCCAAGTAGGAAAAAAAGATCAAATGACTGGTATGTTTTGCCAACTGGCTTTAGCGTTGTCTCTAACTTAGGATAACAGTGTCAGTTTTCTTAATTTTTGTTTAGGACATTGACACACGTGGATTGCAAAGTTTCCCGTGCAAACTTGCTGACTCTGCATGTTTACTTATGCCTGGGTTTGCAGAAGTGCATACAGCAAAGGGGGACGGGTTTGGAACTTCAATTTTCAGTTATCCAATTTCACAAACTTTTTCTCACTCAATGAAGTTTGGAGGATGGAGATACGCTCGATCAAGATGGCGTGGCAGTGAAGAAGTCTCGTATGGGTAAGCAGCACACTTAACTTCATTTTGACATGTTGATACTTGAACCTGTCAGAGTGTGGAACTGAAGTGTACTGATCCCCAGGAGACCTCATAGACTCAGTCAGGACAGCAGCTGAGGGGATGAAGAGCCACAGCACCAACGTGGCCTCATGGGTCAAGAACAGTATGAGCCCCACCTTGAGAACCATCCTGCCTGCCTCCCCCGGTCCCCCTTTACAGCACCAACCGGGACCCTCGACATCCACCTCAGCTTCATCAGCTGCCTGGCCACAAAGTGAGGTGTGTGATGCTTCGATTACATGTAGATTACTCCTCACTCATTTTGTTAGGCATTCCATTTCGATTGAGAAATATGTGTTCTTGTTTGCAGGTCCTTGAGGGCAACACTGCTTCCATGGATGGGACATTTGCTGCTCCCGCCACGACTCTGGATTGGAAAACGTCAAAATCAGGCAAGAATGTGTATGAGAACATTCCTGCTGTTGCCTGGCTAACACAGCAATGTAGCTATGGATCTTAACAATGTTTGTACTTTGTCTCTTGTCTGCAGAGTCGTTCCGTATCGAGAGGTCCATGATGGGTTCAAAAGTGTGCAGACGGCAAGTGTGTATGGGCCTGGCCCAACGCGAGGCGCCCAAAACCAACGGGCACCCCGTCAGTGTGCCACCCTCCTCTACCCCCAAAGCAGCCTGCCCTCCTCCACGACTGGGCAGGCCCCTCAACCTCCGACCACATGGAATTACAAGGCATGTCCGCCGTTTCAAAAATGCACGGCCGTGTTTGCGAGGACATTCGAGGGCGTCTGCACTTTTTCATTAGTCATTTCAGTACCTGATCGCCCGTCTCCCTCTACGGAGCTTCACCGTAGATGGGGAAGAACTTTCCCCGTTGGTGTGACGGCTCATTTTAACCCACCGTGTCAAAAAAAGCTAGCCCCCTCTGTCTCTCTCTCGTCCCCACAGCCTGGACACTACACCAGGGGTTGTGTCGGCGGGCAGCGGCTCCTTCACCAGCATGTACGAGAAGACCTTCCCCATCAGGGTGGTGCAGAGTCCCTCCCACAGCAGCTCCTTCAGCCGCCTGCTGGGCGCCAGGCCCCGCTGCACCGCTCAGGAGGTCAGGGGTCGTCAGGACTGCCGCGGCCTCGCTGGGCCCCAGTCACAGCACATTACAAACTATTAGTCGTGTCGTAAAATGTCAAGTGCCTCTCAGAAGGGTGCCGGAGGATGTCGAGATCCAGTGATTGGTGCCCTGCTTGTACTTGACGAGGGAGCTTCACGGATGGTGTTTGGTTTTCTCTCTCCCCCTATCTTCCCCCTCCAGTCTGTCCGGGAGGAGGAGAAAGAGGTGTACAGACAGCTGATCACCATGGTCTCAGGGGGGCAGTTGTCTCTGCTCCACAACGGCAGCTCCCATGGGATGGTTCGTTCACACCGAGACTTGTGAGTAACAGCAGCGTTCTCTCCTCCGCCTCAACACTGCCCTCTTGGTGCTTCACCCAGTGCCTTATCATAATTGTCATTCAGACGTCTAGAAACACCTTGCTCCCATACCTTCCCTCGTCTCACTCCTTCCTCTCCCAACGACTCGCACACCCGCAGCACCAGCTTCCTAAGCTCCAGCCGCCGCCTGCTGCACTTCTCACCCACTGGGTCAGGAGTGGGCGAGGCCTCAGAGGGCCCCAGCGGACCCCCCAGCCCCAGGCCCGGCTCCAGCCAGGGCTACAATAACCTCCCCAGCCCCGGGGAGGGCTCCTGCAGCGGGGGCCCCGGGATCCAGGCCTGGGCCCCAGACTCTGAGCTCAGCCCCGGGGCAGCAGCTGCCGTCCAGTCTGTCCCCTCCCCGGCCGCCCTGCAGGACACCACATCTCAGGACACACAGTCGTCAGGTGAGGTCACACCCATAGGGGATTCATTATGTCGTGGAATGTAGCCATTTCATTGTTTTCATGGTGCTACGATAAAACAGAATAATAAATAAATCGCAACTAATCTCTTTGTCCTTGTCTTGCAGCCCATGATGGGGACTCTGTAATAATTGTGAGAGAACAGAAAGGCAAAAAGGCAGAATCTTCAAGGTACCTACTTTTTTGTGTCCTAATTCTTTGTGTCAATATGGATGTTGGCATCTCCCATATTTCCCAGCTAACGAAACCTGGTTTGCTGTCTCCACAGTGTACCCTGCTTCCAAGCTGAACTATGGATCAAGGAACTGTAAGTTTGCCCCCCACATTTCAAATCAGAATGCAACTGTTACAATTAATAGATGGATACAACAATGAGTTGCTGCAGCTGCGATGCTAACGGTACATGTGGCTGTCACAGGACCAGCATGTACGACTCCCGTGCTCGAGAGAGGCGGAGACAGATCGAAGAACAGGAAGCTCTCGCTGCCCAGCTGTTAAGACAGGTGAGTCTGAGCCCGTCATGGCGGGCACCTACTGTGGGATACTGCTTACATCCGAGAGAACCGTAAACTAAAGGAGGAAGGAGGGATGCATATGATGTCATTTACTGTCTCTTCATAAGAAGGAGAATTGAGAAGGTCTCACGAGCCCGTCCTCTCTGCTCCCCAGCGGCTGACCGAGGAGAGCCACCTGGGCCGCGGGGATGTGGTGCTCCGCGTCCGGGTCCCCCTGGAGAAGGAGGTTCCTCTGGCCCCGGTCCTGGAGGAGCCCACACCCCTGGAGGAGAAACCAGAGTTCCCTGAACTCTCAGAGGTACGATCCCTTTCATTATTTTGTTTTTGCTCATACTGTTACTATCTGTCCTTGTATTGTTTTTCTGTTTTGCCCTGTTGTTCTATTTGTGATGTTATAGCCTGCATGGAGAATACCAAATCAAATTCCTAGTATTGTATACATGGTGGAATAAAGTTGAATTGAATTCCTTCCGGCAGCCACATGCTGTCTTCTAGGAGGGGACCTTGGTTTAGTTTAGACAGGAAGGTATTAAATACGTTTCGAATATAACTTTCGATAAGTCATTAGTGGGTGAATCACCAGTTCGGAAGAATTTGATGGCCGTAGTTCCCTAGAACTAACGCGTGAGATGATTGGTTCGTGAGGGGCCGTGTGTGAGCCAGTGGAGCTGGCATAGAGAATGGGAGCGTTGACACTGCAGTGTTTCCTCTATGTTGATTTTTGCCACCACGGTATCAGAAAAGGGCTGTACAAAAGGCCGTCTATCAGCAGTGATTGTTGAGTGCATGCGCGAACGGGCACGCGAGCCACTGTGTGTCCTTGTTATTGTATTAGTCTGGTTCTTAAATTAAATTAACTGGTGATTTTCGTTGTTTGTATTCGTCACCTGCTCGCTAAATTGCACGTTGCTGTTGATTCGATAGTGATTGCTGAACGCCCTTGCTCACGTTTGTATTTTAGGTGCATTATTATGCTGAAGTAGTTACACTGCATAAAGATAATGTCATTAATAGTGGGTTTATTGTTATTATTTGCTACAGAATGCAAATGGGGTGGGGGGGGGGGGGGGGGGTTGTTGTTCGGACAGACCTGCCCCCACTGCTAAAACAAATCCTAAAGGAAACCCTGCACTGTGTCCCCTCTGGGTGTGCTCTCCCTCCAGGCGATGGAGGGGGACGTGAGCAGGGCCCTGAGGGGAGGCGGCCAGGACGAGGTGCTGAGCGAAGGCTTCCGACTCACCATCACACGCAAGGACCTGCACACGCTCAGCCACCTCAACTGGCTCAACGACGAGGTCAGAGCCCAGCACCCACAAACACTGGCCTCTACCGGCCTCTCAACCCCACCCCATGCCTCTCATCACGTGGCCGCGCTGTGTTGTGACGCCTGCTGCTTTTTGAACGTTTGTGAGGCCGGGACGATGTATAATGACATTGTTCGCGGTAACAAAACGTTAGTAGGGATTTCTAACGCCCTCTCTCCCTCTTCCAGGTGATCAACTTCTACATGAACCTGTTGGTGGAGCGCAGCAAGGAGCCCAGCCTGCCCTCCGTCCACACCTTCAACACCTTCTTCTTCCCCAAGCTGCGCAGCGCTGGCTACTCGGCCGTCCGCCGCTGGACCAAGAAGATGGACATCTTCTCAGTGGACATCCTGCTGGTGCCCGTCCACCTGGGGGTGCACTGGTGCCTGTCGGTCAGTCTGCTCCGCTGCCTCCACAGCACACGCCCTCTCCCTCACACACAGGACTTCACCTAGAGGACACGCCCGCTGGTTTTTTTCTCCTGTTACCATGTCACAGCTGGTTGTTATTGTTCAAATCCTATGTTGATTGAGCAGTCTACTACCGTGTACAGGCTGGACCAGCTAGATAAAGCGCTGTCCTCTTCTGACTTGGATTCACATGTTTACCATTGCTCTTGTTTTGTTTCCTCCAAGGTGATGGATCTCCGCAAGAAGAGCATCACATACTTTGATTCCATGGGAGGAACCAATGACGAGGCCTGTCGGATATTGCTGTAAGTTCACTCAGTTCTGATAAGGGATTGTTGAATGCGATTCAAAGACATGTGATCTTGTGAAACGTACTGATGTTACTGGTAGACAGGGAGCTGGACCCCTCAGCTGGGTTGCCCAGTCTACATGTTTAGCTGCAACCAGCTGCAAATAGCTAAGCTATATCTTGGTCAGTCAGTTGGCACACCAAAAATTACATAAGTGTGCCTGTTTGTGATTGTATCAAATTTGCACCTGTTAATCTAGCGTTTGAGCACATACAGTAGGTTGCAACCTTCTGGAGTGTTTGCTTTCAAAGACTAGAATGCCAAACTTGTGAACTGAATAATCAGTTTATCACTTTCTGTAGGAAATACCTGCAGCAAGAAAGCAAGGATAAGAAGGGCAAAGAACTGGATACCTCAGACTGGACTCTGCAGAGCAAAAGACGCAATGTAAGTGCTGAACCAGAACATGTGTGGATTTGTTCATGACAAGACTGGCAACACGTCACGTGTCAACTTTCTTTCCTTATTCTCTTGACAGGAAATCCCCCAGCAGATGAACGGTAGTGACTGTGGGATGTTCACATGCAAGTATGCAGAGTACATCACCAAAGACAAGCCAATCACATTCACACAAGTACGTACAAGAAGTAGCGCGTCATGGGTTATATCGCTGATGAACCAATCCAAGCTTTGCTGACATGCTTTCTTGTTTATTCCCAGAAACACATGCCATACTTCAGGAGACGGATGGTCTGGGAGATCCTGAACAGGAGACTGTTGTGAAATTGGGAGTTTTTTTTCTTCTAACTTGAGCGATTGGACATGGAGCTGAGGGCAGGCGTGGCCGTCCCAGTTCTGCTGAAAGATCCAGTTAGTCTCACCTATTTAACAGACTCAAGTGCAGAGATAGTCTGCCCTGGTTTTCTTAAGTTGTCAAAGCCCCACCAGCTCTGCCCCATCTGAAGGGGCCCACCTGCCTCAGTTGGCATTGAAAGCACTGCCCCCTCCATCTTAATGTCATTGTTTATTTGTTGATACTTGGAAAGTCAGTTTTGCAATGAAACAATACTGTGTATTGCCCAGCAAAGCCCTCTGTTTTGTAAAAAATGTCACACTTAACTTCTACTCGTGTTTGTCAGAACTGCTTCTAATGGCAGTCCAGGTTTACAGATGATGTCCATGTCTTACAGAAAGAGAGAAGACAGTCCTGTTGGACCAACAGTTTATTTTAAACCATTGCTACCCTTTGTATTTAGCGATTGTTGATATTTTTGTAATCTACTTGTTTGTTGCGTCCAATAGAGGTTATTTTTTAC
Source organism: Osmerus mordax (assembly GCF_038355195.1). Classification (NCBI taxonomy): domain Eukaryota; kingdom Metazoa; phylum Chordata; class Actinopteri; order Osmeriformes; family Osmeridae; genus Osmerus; species Osmerus mordax. The sequence continues at coordinate 7,267,766 of NC_090056.1, read as the reverse complement.
ATGAATATGTTCACTATCCTAAGGTTGAAAATATTTCAACCACCACACCTCAATCAATAAATATAATAAATTAAACTGGTGAATTTTTGGGTAAAAGGGCTATTAAAGGTCATAGTATGGTGTTGGCCCTTTACAATTTTGACTCAGTTTAGTATAATTTATTTCATGTAGCAAGTAAAAATCTATAGGGATGTTGAGGATGTTGGAGTCAGTGTGATTAAGGCTGGGGGTCAGAAGGGACTGAGGGTTTGTCTGTATATGAAGCCAACTTTGCCCTTTTGATGGTAATGTTAGGCGTACATATCTCAGAAGGGGATGCTATGTTCTGATCTGGACAGAATTGCGTACCTGAGGCCAAATTGCAACTGGACGTGCATAGATTAGATTACGTTAAATCAAACAAGGCTTTTTTGGTAACCAACTTGTGGGAAATCGGCCTTTTCAGGGTCTTTGTAAGTGTGCATATTTCTGCTTCTACAGTTTCTTGGACAACGTATTTAATATAAATTTTGTAAGTTTTTATCCTGTTTTGTATCTAGATTAAAAATAGTTTGAAAAATAAAGGCAAGTATTGTGAATGTCTTGCAGTGTGCTGTCTACTTTGTGCCATTTCTAGAGCTACAGAGACACTCAGACATGTTAGACAAGAGTTTAGCTGTAGCTTCAGATTTAAAATATTTGAAAAGCTTTATGTTATAACATAAACCATGTTATGAATTACTGTCATGAATCATGGCTGGCTAAGAAAAAAAATGGTACAGTTTTCAATGGAGAAAGTGGTCTTTATACTGTATAATAAAAGGCAAAATACGTGAAAAAAACAATTACTTTTAATTAAAAAAATTACCCAGCTCAAAAACATTACACAAAAAAAACATATTCAAAGCCATAGTTTTCTACAAGGGAAACACGTGGCACAACAGGACAAATAACTGAGAAACCAAACAAGTTGAAAATTTGCCATTGGATACACATGATCATCTAAACAACTACCCAGACCTTTTTTTCACCAGTGATATTTCCACATAAAATGACTTCAGAAAAGTCATTCAACCCACTGTATATTTCATTCTAGATACACAATAGTAACCTACTTCCAAATCTAAAATTAGCAGCACAATATTTAATCTGTTTTAAACCTTTTAGTGAACCATTCAGTGAACTCTGAAAAAGGACAAATGCATTAAGAAAATCTTGAATAATGATGGACTGGAAAATCTAATTTGGTTCCAGAAAACCTCACAAACTATGGTTTGGACTCAAAACAGTCATTTATTTGTCAAAACGTCTTTCCTGTGTCATGACAAATGCGTTATTGAAGTGATTTGATCCAAATGTACATCAATGCATAACAAAACATGAAACATCTAAGCAGTGCATGATCAAAGTTAACAGAAATCCATTTAATTTGAGTAGCACCTTTTTACGTCTTTCCCAAGTGACAGCTAAGGCATTTCTGTGAAAAAGTGTTACTACTTATCTTCTGATGGAAGCAAACCATCTATTGTCATTCCACAATGACCATGAACTAATAATCAGATTTTAAGATCCCCATCTATGCGCATCAAACAGGAATAGAAAGTAAGAATGAGAAAACGACATTGCTCCAATAAGGGTGAAACAGCTTACCGGACCACCGCCCATTTGATGACATCTTTGGTAGTAACACAAAACTAATATTAAACATGTTTGTTCTAAAACGTCAAGGACAGTTCCATTTGAATGGATGGCAGGTGGCCAGTATCCTGTGGTCTGTTCACAAGCTATAGTGTTGAGGGATTTCCTCCAATCACTAAAATTCCCTTTTGCACATAATTTCTTTACCATTAGATGGACATGAAGCCAGGACAGTTATGTTTAAATCAAATAAAACATACATCTCTGTTGATATCAAAGCAAGTTATTTGTCCTACCATCATGGGAGTAACACCCATGCATCCTCATATGAAAGAATCTGGTTTATCTGCAGTATTGCTTTCAGAACAATAAATCTGTTGCATAGATCACCAGCTATTTTGAAAACAAAACAGCATTATTGGACGAGTGACTGCGGGGGGGGGGGGGGGGGTGTTCTTCCAACATTGGACGGAAGAGTGAGGATACTATGGCCACAGTACCAGCTGTGGGCAGGTTTGAGGTCTACTGTGGTTACTGCCTTTCAGAACATCCCAGAACCTTGCTTTTAAACACCCAGCTGAATGTATAGTCCACTAGCATGAGTAATCTGTAATAAAATGTATCTTGAATTATCCCCTAAACACTTGGGAGAAAATTCCAGTTAAAATATTTTACTTCCCAGACATATTTGTTCACTTTTGTGAAAGTACTGAAGTGCCAACGTGATGCAGAGATTACAAACATCTGACCCATCCAGCCTTCTGATCTGATCAACAATAAAACCAGACATAATGAATCATTAGAATAGCCAAATGCCAAACACAATACTAATATAAAAGCAGGATTGATCACACTGTACATTAAGTCACTCTAATACTGTTTAATAATGCTGTAATTCATCAATGGTTTAATTAGTTTGACTAATATAATATTTGCCAAAAGATGGATAGGTTTTGGTCAATATAAAATAATGACTGGTCGAATTCAATATAAATTAATAAATAGAAAGTTAATGTAATAGAAATGTGTAATTACAGCATTATTACACAGACAGAGCACCTTAAAATCCTAAAAAGCACTTATATCTACTGTCCAAAAGAACATTTCACTACTTTAAGCACATAGCACACTACCAAAAATAAAGTCAAAACCTCTTGAAAAAATATGGTTGATCTAAAAAGTATTAAAATTGAATAAAAAATCTCTGGGAACGTTCTTTAAATAAATGTCTGTAAATCAAGATAAAAACTATGAATGTTAGAGACCAATCAGCTAAGTGAAACCAAAAAAAGACATTGTTAATGGCATTGTACCCCAACTGTATTATTATTGTAATATTTGAAGTGGTATTGTGAATTGTTAATATTTATCAAAATAAAATTATCATCACATTTGAAGACTTTGACTAAAAGAAACTCAAAGTGTTTGAAGGAAAAGAGCTTTACATGCCACTAAAAGAAGAAACCAGTTCACTGTTAGCTACCAGTCTTTTGGCATGGACAGTTGTTCTTTTAAAATTGTTGATCAATACAAATTTGAAGCAATTAGCTATTTATACCTCGACCAAATATCCCTAACATTAACAATCAAATCCATTGATGTATTGATTGTCTGTATCTTTTTCCGCATATCCAGACTGTTGGTACGTTATAACATAGAATACATTTGTTGTGATGTTTTTTGTAACATATTAACTCAAGTGCCAAAATAATGAGATAAGAACACTTTTAATTCTGTTCTATTCTGAAATATTTGTTCTGAGTCAAATCTGTGCTTGATAGCACCAACACTGGCCCCAGTTGCAGACATCTTAGAGTACTTAGCCTTCTCTCTTCAAAAACATGAAAGTACTTAAATAGAACAAGGCAGAGTAAAGAGGGAAGATACTGAAGAAGAGACTCTTGAAATATGTACAAAAAATACAGATTCAAAGCAATAAGAAAACTAAATAGAAAAAAGAAAATGTACATGACACGTCGCTTCCCTGTTCCTGGTTCCATTACAACGCCCCAGAATGTTTGTAGAAAATCTCGATATAATTATGTGCACGCACACACACACACAAAAGTGTCATCCTGCTTTGTTTTAGTTTTTTTGTTGTTGACTGGACGAGTAGTTTCTCTTATCAAAATAGATGCTCCGTTCTTGTTCCACTTAAACATATTCCACTGTCATCCTCCGGTCTGGTTAAAGTATAGTTTCTATTGTAAAGTAAAGGTCCACTGTGCAACAGTTCCTAGTCCTCCCCCCAGGGCCCACATCCACACGCTGAGCTGGACAGTGGGCAGAGGCCCGTGACAATGACTCCACCTCTACAGGAAGAAACAGACAGGAGAAAATGCCACGTCACAACGAGCCTCCAGAAACATGGATAAAGACACTTGAGTTCCACATCTCAGTGTCTCATCAGTTACCTCTGATCAGTTACTGCATAGCAGCGTGAAATCATCCCTCTAGCAACATCAAAAGTACTGATAAACATGTCACGTGCTCAACAGCACTCTGGCACAACCCACCTCTGTGTTGTCCTCACTTGCCATGCTGGTAAGAGTAGGCTGTGTGTTCTGTGGGTGTCTCTATGGCAACTTGTTGGACGGCACTTTCCTGAAACAGATTTTTCAGACAAAAGTCACATGTCACAACCCTGAACACCAACAGCCAAATGTAAACACACACCTTCATGTATAGTGGGATCAGGTAAGATGCTGTCGGCTTCTTACCTCAACTGAAACGTTGGCAGGAGGCACTTGTGTGTACTGGGGTATGAAGGTTCCCTGCATAGCTGTGTTAGCAGGCATGTACTGAGGAGGAGAACAGGGAGGATATGTTCACTTTCGTTCACTATTAATAATAATATTAATACATTAGGTTTGTACTACTCAAAGACGCTTTGCAAAGTATAAACACAGGCTGTTAGGTAGTAGGCTGTTAAGAGTGGTTTTACATAGCTGCCTGCAGTACACTGAAGAGTGTCAACAATAGGGCAGTTGTAATGTCATGTAATGTGTTTATGTGTGTCTCACCGTGCCAGCGTTGGCCATGGAGAGGTGACTAAGTTGTTGGGTGAGAGGGCCCATCATTGAGGTGGGCTGGATGGACATGGTGTGGTCCATCCCTGGCGTCAAGACCGCCCCCTGCAGACACAGACACATTCACAGTTAGTACACACACACACACCACACACACAGATTCCTGGCATTATAGTATGAATAGAATAGAATAGAATCGCTCACTGTGGGCTGCATGAGGTATGACTGGTGATGCATCCAGGAGGGGTTGTGAACCTGTAGAACACACACACACACACAAGCACCAATCTTCACAAAGGTCTACTCCTCTGCATCACAGACTGATACACCTCGAGTCAGTACTGTACCTATTGAACAAACACCTGCATAAAAAGCCACGGAAAGCCTGATTCCGAAAGTCATAAATAATGTATGAGCATTTGGAGAGTCGGCTCTTTGCTCGCCCACATAATGGGGCTTCACTGTTCTCATTCTAGACACAGCTGTACAACAGAGTGTGTATGGACCTGGTAGGTAGACACTGGGGAATGCATGTACGGAGAGAGGGAGGTCTGGGCAATCATCCGGTTAGGAGCCATGCTGTAGGGAGACGAGTAGAATCTGGAGAGAGAGAGAGAGAGAGAGAGAGAGAGAGAGAGAGAGAGAGAGAGAGAGAGAGAGAGAGAGAGAGAGACGTAACCACAATGCACCTATTTCAAACCACGGGTCCATCTTGGTATTCAATACTGATCCTCTTCATGTTACAATTGCAGACCTAGATATTTGATGGCTTGACATATGTTAGTCTACCTGTATGTAATGCTTATAATTGATGACATGTTTTGATGAGTTAACATAACAACGTAGTCCTACCCATTCTGTAAGGCGGTGGTGGGGTCATACGCCAGTGTCATCCCTCCCTGTGGACAAACAAGGGACAGTCACACATCCAAGAAAGGTTTGTCGCCTGTTTGCTAAACACAGTGTGTACATTGTTGTCAAATGTTGTCGCTCCATACGGTCACAAGCTAAGCAACCCACACCGCGGGCACACAACAGAAGGGAACCAGCCTCGACGACCATTCCAAAACCCAAGGAAGACCGAGCGTCCCATCGGTCGTTCCCCACAGCGCCTGAGCGGCTCGTCCTCACCGTGTCTCCGTCCCTGCCCCAAGGCCGTCCGTTCTGGAGGTACTTCCCCTGGCTCAGGCGCTTCTTCTGGCCTCCGTCTGCAAACTTACACAGGAGGGGCTCTGCCGGAACTGGAGGTTGGAGAGATGGGGAGCAGTGGTGTGTTAGGAAACGCAGCACCCAAGTGTCACCCTCCTCTGTATGGGGTCAGATACCGTGAGGGAGGCTTTCTAATCAGCCTTCCTCGGCTAGGCTGTGTGATGAAGAGGGGGAATCTGGGGTTCTTTGATGTGCTGTTAAAGTTGCCAATGCAAACATCTGTGTGGTGAGAAGTGCTGTGCAGAGGAGCCTCACCGGGAACACCTGGTGGGGTTTTGATATATTTGCCGTTGAAGTGCTGAATGATGGTCTCACATTTCTCCTTCGACTCCATCCTGGGGGGGGGGGAGGGAGAAAGGGGGCATATTTTTGGCCCTTTCGAATCATTCCTTGACAGGATATTTCATTTGGAGAAAAAAATCCTCACTTTGAACTGTTCAAACACCTCATTCATTTAGGGGCTCTGGTTTTCTTTCAAGTACCAGACAGCTGTAGTTGGAGGGATTGGTACAGTATGTACTAACCACTGTGGCCACCAGATGGCTCTCTCTGCAGATAGTTGAGTCTCCCTTCTCATGCTCGGGGATGTTTTCAGGCCTAGCTCTAAGGCGAATAGGCGCTGATGGATAAGGAATCTCCCACCCACAATTTCACGTGGCCCACCAAATCGATCGGGTCAAAGAAACAAACAAGCTCCAAGGCAGCCACACATTTCACACCTACAAATCCCATCAGAGAAATCTATCCTGGTGACGATAAGGAGCATGCTTAGTCTAAGTCTGACCCCGCCTGCAGTGCTTTACCTGGCGAAGCCGACCCCCCTGCTGTTCCCGGCGGCGTCGCGGAGGATGCGTGTGGAGATGACCTGGCTGAAGGGCTTCAGCATGGCCTCCAGCTCCTGCTCGTCCATGGACACGGGCAGGTTGGAGATGTACAGGTTGGTGGGGTCCTGTTCCTGTTGCTATGGGAGAGACGGGCAGGGAAAGCGCATGAGTGTGCGTGGGGGCGGCCAATCGGGAAGTGTCAAAACCATGAGTCACATATGCTTGAGAGCAGAACAGCGCAACTTTAGCGAATGGCTACTTTTAGCTTGAGGAAAGGTTCCTTGTTTCGAGGGAAACGGAAGGAGGGTCGGGGAGCGGAGAGATGTTCCTAACACCTGACTAACAGGGAAGACAAGCTTGCGCCTGGGTGACAGCGCCGCCTCGGCTTCCACGCCCAGAGGAGACGTTGCCTAGCTCATTGTAAACGCAGCTGAAACTGAAATGGGGATTTGAGTCAACAGATACAAGGCTGTTCTTTTGGTTTGTTTTTCATTGATTCCCAGATTAAGGATGAGAAAAGAGACAACGGCCCAGGGAGAGGAGGAGGAGCTGAAATAATATGAGATTTGGATAGAGGAAGCAGTAGTGGACTTGACATAACAGTCTCTGGCTCGATTTCAACTGATCTTCTCTCTCACCCTCTCTCTCTTTCCCTCTCTGTCTCTCCTTCCTAGTACTGGGAGACATAAGATAAAGAACACTGCTAGGCGCAGAGGCAGGTGTCAAACCTGATTCAGACTCAACAGAGCATGACACCATTGCAGTCTCCAGTGGCAGTTCACGGATGTCATGTGTAGAAACATCTGTAGCATGTTCTCAACAGGGCCATCCTCACGTGTCTCCTCAGGCATGAACCAGTATATCAAGGTTTATTCACATGCAGGCTTGTTCTGACATATGTCGATCCTGACCTACAATCCATATGCCAGGCAGGACCAGTTCTGTTGGGCTTGCTTGCGTTAACACTTAAGATGTAGTCCTCAGAGACCGGCTTGAGAAATTCTTGTTTTATGTCACAGGGGTTTGATTGATTTGATCCCTATCCGTCTGCTACCTGCCCAAACAAATTGAATCTGCGGAGGTAAACAGCTAAAGATAGCCCGGCGATATCCAATCTGGGTCTCTCCCGGGTGGCTGCTTTGCATATTCATTACTTGGGTGTGCGGATGTGATTAAAAAGCTGTAAATGCATTTCAAATTCATCTCCACCTCATGAATAATGCATTTGTGATTGCTGCAACCTGTGTTGAAGGTGAATCCCCCCCCCCCCCTTGTCCCCCGCCCCACGATGAGGCGACAAGAGGAGCCAATTGAAACCAGGAGGAGACGAAGACTGTGGGTTTCACCAGGAATTACTAACCATGAGTCAGAAGCTTGGGCTGACGTAAATGTAAGTCAAGTTGTAAAACCTTCACGGCCGACACCCGAGTGAAATCGGGTTTTTTTTGTGAGTGAGAATGTCAGTGATCCAGCTTAAGGAGACAGAGATCGGCTTTTCCGGGGTGTTAGGTGTGTGTGTGTGTGTGTGTGTCAATGTTCCAGCTGAGCTGAGGTTGGGGGCAGAAAGGGGGGAGGGAGGGGGGGGGTTGGGCAGTGGTGGTGGAGTGTGTGGTTGCCAAGTGTACTCAGAGTGTGTGTGTGTGTGTGTGTGTGTGTGTGTGGACGGGGCGGGTGGCTGGGCGTGGGGCCCTGCAGAGCGGGGAGCCGCTCAGACACTGACTCAGACACCACAAGGGAGAACAGACAAGCTCTTTGTGCAGGGAGCTCTGGAAACAGGCTCAGGGACACACTCCCTCAGCGCTGTCACTGAGCAATCCCCTGTAGTGCACACACATACGAGCACACATGCTACATGCATGCCCCCACGCATGTGCACTCGCGAGCATGTCTGGGACTTCACACACACACACACACACAAACGTACATATACACACATATATTCACACACGCTACGGCTTCTCTCTTGAGGCACTGTCAACACAGGAGCCCAAGGATAACCAAAACAAGTTAAACCCTGAGGCCTGACATGCCAGAGGGAGAGAGAGTGAGGGAGAGAAAGAGAGAGAGGGAGAGAGATTGAGAAAGAGAGAGTGAGGGAGAGAAAGAGAGAGAGAGAGAGAGAAAGAGAGAGAGAGCAAGAGAGACAAAGAGAGCAAAAGAGGAAGTCAAAGTGGTCGGTGGCTGTAGTCCGACTGCTGTGTCTGTGGGGCCCAGAGAAAAGATCCTGGTGTGTGTACACGTGAGTGTGTTTGTGTGTGGGGGGGTCATCTTACCTTGGCCATCTGGGCCTGGACGCCCCCTGCCTTCAGCGCTGTCACCGCCTTCTGTGCTCCGGCTGGACTGTCAAAGTCAACAAAGCCATAGCCTACACAAACACACATGCACACACACGTCACACAAGGAAATCTACACTCGGATCTGGCATATCACATGATGGTAGAGGGACTGTGTGTGTGTGTGCAACTACAGTAGACAGATGTGTCGCTATACAACTGTACCCACCTAACTTGGTAGTGTTACATCACAACACACACACACCTGCTGAACCAGGAAGAACACGCACACTATCTGGAACACAACACCTCAGCTAGGGGGCATTTCCAGGGATCCCTGTCTGTCACGGAAACACACCATCATCCTACCGTGACCTGCTGTTGTCCTCACCTTTGCACTTGTTGGTGGACTTGTCCAAGATGGCTTTGGTGGATACAATCTTCCCATAGCTGTCAAACCCAGAAGCAGATGGTTATGTTTGACAGACTCGTTTGAGTAGTCACACTCAACTGAGAAGAGATGTATGAGAGTATGTATCTATTAAAACACACACACACATCTGCTGACAACGTTTAACATGACTTCCTGGAAACGCAAAATGTGGCAGACTGAAATCTGAACCGCCCATCTATTTTTACTTTAAGCAAGATCCTATGTAATGGTTTCCTACATAAAAGTGTGTTGGAGCGAAGACACTTGTAAAACGGTTGTTTCACAGGGCCGTTTCATCGCTTGCGGCATAAAGTCAAATGGTACGTTGCAGAATGCAAGCACTCCCATTTAGCATCCGCATCACAATGCATTATCAGTAAGTAGAGGTGCCATATCGTCTGTCTGGCCCTAAGTATCCTGCAGGCCTATAGGATTCTCTTTATAGCTTGAGCTCTAAGCTGCTGCAGGCCTGTGGGATTCATCCATCCCTGCAGCTCGATCTGCTCCCATCTCTCCCGGCATGTATCTGCAGTGTAACCTGATCTCCCTCTCCCTGACTGTCCTGGATAGCACTAGGCTGGCTCCCACCCACACTATCACGCTACTAACATCCCCCTACAGCTAGCTACCACTACAGCCACACTACACAGCAGCCCTTCTCTCCCGGGTCCTAGCGGCCCTCCCTGTTTGCTCTGTGTAGGTAGCTGCCTGATGTCTGGGTTACAGTCGTCATGGTTGTAATAGGTTACCTCAGGCTGAATAGGAGAATTTTACTCTGTTATTACAGTCTGTTGGCATATAAACTGAATTATGGCGCAATATATCACTGTAAGTCAAATAAAAATGTGAGGGGAAATATGAGCAAAGTGTTGCTTGGTTGACATTTATACAGCAAGCACTTCGAAGACTACTTCTGCAGTCTATTAGTTCAGGTAGAGAAACAATCTATAATGTAATATTGTATATAATATATACAATAATAAAAACAGTCTTCCTTGAGTCAGCTTCCTGGAAGTCATCGGTCTCTCTGCTCTGTTAGGAGCACATATTGGCATGTGCAGTGTATTTTATGGACTCCAGCATTTCCATTAAAGTACCTCATATTGGTGTTAAATAAATCAGACTTTCAAATGGAGACAGTAAACACAACAGCACAACTAGTCTGGAGCGAACTCGCATGATGTTTTTTGATCCCATCCTATCATTACTATTTCATGATATTCTAATCTTGAGACTTAAGTTGATGACAACAAGAACACCCATAAATCTTCATGTCATAGCATTACCATATGGGACCATGCAAAACGGCAGCATGCATTTTACATGTGTGTGTTTGTTCAGAGTGCCAGACTATATGCTTTAGCAGAGGCGGTTGCTCGTGCTCTAGGCTCTAGCTACGTTCGCCAGCCCCCTGTACTCTGGAGCATTGGGAGTGTTCACCTCGGAGGTCTGTGACGAGCAGCGCAGCGCGCACCCGGAACAGAAACCCAGCCATGTGAGGAAGAGAGCGAGAGCGCTGTGTCCGGGATCTCATTGGTCAAGCTAGCGGAGCTAAAGCTGAATCTGGGGTGGGTCCTCCAGAGACGGGGAGAGAGAGAAGGAGAGAGAGGGAGAGAGAGGGAGGGAGAGAGAGAGAGAGAGAGAGGGAGAGAGAGAGAGAGAGAGAGAGAGAGAGAGAGAGAGAGAGAGAGAGAGAGAGAGAGAGAGAGAGAGAGAGAAAGAGAGAGAGAGAGAGAGAGAGAGAGAGAGAAGGAGAGGGATAGAGAGGGAGAGAGAGGGAGAGAGAGAAAGAGAGAGAGGGAGAGAGAGAGATGGCACTCTTCCCTCATCCTTGGCTCTCTCTCACTTCCTCCATTCCCACATTTCAGAGAGCATGCGTCCAGCAACTTCAACTGAGTTGTGTCAGCTTTGAAAGGTGGAGGGGAGGGGGGGGGGGGGTTGCTGGTTCCTGGTTATTGTGTGAGCATATCTGTTGCTGCTCTGAAATACTAGGATAAACTACATATAGCACTCCTAAACTTTCTTTTGTTCTTTTCGTTCTGTGCGTCATTCAGTGCAGGCGGAGGCTTCTCTTCCAGTCATGCTGGAAATTCGGTTAGAGGGTCATTCCGGCATGCGGCATGATTTCATCAGCTCGACTGAGAAGCAAGATTCCCTGCAGTGATTTTTGCGGCTCTGTAACGCCAGAAATATGAGACCCCTCCCACCAAAGAGCACCACCTGACATAGAAACCCTCAGCCTTCAACCACTCCTCCCACAGACTCTCTCTCTACCTCTCCCTCCCTCCCTCCCTCTCTACTCTCCATCCCCCTCTCCTCATGTCGTTGCCCTTGTTTGTCTTTCCCTTTCCCTTGGGCTCACTGTTTCCTGTAGGGCCGAACAGCCTCATGTGAGCCATATCTTCCAGACAGCTGTAAAATAGCAAGCCTCTCCCACTCTCTCTCTCTCTCTTTCTTTTACGTCTCTCCCACTCTCTCTCTCTTTCTTGTACGCCTCTCTCTCTCTCTCTCTTTCTGTCTCTAACATATCTCTCTTTTCGTCCGCATCTCTCCCTCTCTCTTGATCTCTCTCCTCTTCTCTCCGACGTCTCCCAGCTGCTCTGTTTCTCATCACCAGGCTCCAGTATCCAATTAAGAAGAAACCCAGCTCATTCATCTCATCCCAACTTGTTTTGATCTGTCTGCTTCAAGATCTAACAAACACGGCTCACGTGATCCCCCACCGCCTGGCTTCTGATCGCACGCTTTCCGCATCGCAGGCCTCCAACATCACAGCGTATGGACGTTCTCCAACGAGCGCAGATGACGTTACACACGGAGACATCTCAGTCCAGAATAGGGGAGCCTTTATCTTGCGATGACAAGACCCTCGTACTGTAAGTGAGGCCCCTAAACTCTCTGGTGTGCAGTACTGTCCGCAGGGGAACAGTGAATCATATCATACAGGAGAGGGAAAAAAACAGCCAGCGTATGAGGGACAGAGACTAAACACGCAGAGGGCCCAGGTGTCGGAAAGTCTCCCCTCAGTTGTGCCCAGCTGAAAGGTTCTTAGATCGGAGGCCCAAACTGATGTTGATCTTTCCAGAAGGCCACTGACTGGTGATGGCACAGGAAGACCGAGTGCAGGAGCTTAGCCGCATTGCAGTGTGAGAACTGTACATGCTTGTGGTTTCAGTGTTAGCATGTATTATGGTAATGTCATATATAATTCAACTATGTAAAAGGTGTGTCAAAATGTATATGCTACATGATGTATATTTTAGAATGTACTGGATATTGGAACAAGTCAATATCACTTAAAAGCCATCTGCTTTTTATCCTGCGTTTTCATCCCCACCCTTCCTGCCCTCTCTCGTTCTCTCTTGCTCTGTTTGACAGTGAGTATTCAGCCAGACAGTGGCTTAGTGTGTGTACGTGTGTGTGTGTGTAGGTGTGAGCAGCGATGAGTCGGTCAGGTACTCACGGCTGACAGAGATTGACCAGGTCCTGGTCTGTGGTGCCTGGGTGGAGGCCACGGATGTAGAGGTTGGTTTTACTCAGCTGGTCTCCGCCACCTCCTCCTCCTCCACTGCTGTTGCTGCCATTGCTGCTGCTCCCAGGGGTGGTGTTGGGACTGGTTGGGGCCATCTGATAGTTGGAGGACACATACGTTTGCTGGGAGAAGAGAGGAAGAAAGAGAGGACAAGCTAGTGAGCTGCCAGGGACGATGCTGTGAAAAGTGGTGTTTTCCACCCGTTCACAGGCTGACGCCTTCCTCAGAATGGAACTGGGAGATTTTGGGGAGCATTTGAGGCTTCATTGCTTTCAAGCGCTCAACTCAACTATTCAGGGCAAAATATAGTCACGACAAAGTCCTTATTAAAACCATTTATTTTCGGTTGGACAATCAAATGACACAATCTCTCATGGCCCACTAAGTCTCTCTCACCTTGGGGCTAAATTGGAGAAGATCAATTAAGAACACAATTAGTTACCAGTTACAAGGGCTGGTTAAGCTAAAGGCATGCTGTCAATAGCAGCTCACAGACCCAGAGTCACTTCCCAGCAATCAATACAAATTCAAGTCCTCCATCTCTGTGGTGACTTTCATCATTCTGTTTTTGTGGTGGTTGGCTAACAAGGGGAACACAGTCAAATATAAACTTCACCCGTGACTGTAATGTAATTGAAATGCTTTAAAATCTACAACTATTGCCTTTTATATGAATTACATTTGGGTAGCCTGCTCGCAACAGTTCAATATTGAGCTAATCCTGCTTTGGAGTAAAATCATTAACGGATTCGACGAGTCACAGGCCACGCAAGTCGATATTCACTTTCATTTAAAACCTGAGAGAAAAGGATGGATGAAGTTGGAAAGACAGAATGAACTATGATAAACCGACTAAAGTTCAAATCTCTTGCTTTCATTTAGAAAGAACACATGGGTCTTGTTTCAAAACAGAAACACACTGACAAAGACAACAGACTGTTAGGGTTAGGCATAGTCTTTGATGAAAACCACATCAATGGAAAATCCCCATTAAAACAGCTTCCTGGTCTTATACTAGGGATCCATATCCGTGCCTGAAACTGACCCAACGGTTTCACTTTCATACTGCAGCCCTGTGTCTTCATGTTTAGGCTATGTTTGGCTCTCTCATTGACTTGCCATCAGTCTTAGAGGAGGAACTTTTTCATTAGTGAGGGTCACTAAACCCACCCGCGGCAACAAAGGGCTGGCTTGTTGGACACCAGAAGGTCACTTCAGGACCACTGGCCTATTAACAGAACAGCAGTAGAGCGGGAATAGAGCTTATTATCCTCTTTCCGTAAAATGACTTCATGAAAACACCCACTTATTGTTGTTATGCATTTAATGTATTATGGAAGCAGAATTAGGACTACCCCTAAACTGTATCAACGGCATCATCATACTGAGATTATAAAAAAGCTTTACTAGGTCAAATCCATTCATCTATAATTTGTTGATCTTGAAGCCAGTTCTTCTGTATACAACTTCTACTATCATCTTTGAGGAGATTAACAAATGAGGACTTTCGGATTCTATACAGTATTTTGGTCGGAATATGAATGGTGATATCCATCTCTGAGGTCAATCACAATCACTGCTCTACACGCACGTTTTATGAATCCTTCCCTGTGGGTATGCACACATTTTCCTCTGCAAACACAAATGAGCAAACTCCTCTCTAATCTCCAACCTCTTTTTTGCATCAATTTACCGTTGTTTGTTTTGTTTATCCACCATCACAGCCTATTCCTCCTCCAGAGAGGAGTGCTAAAGGCCAGCGGATCAGGCATCTACGCACCTGCATGGGGAGGCCGGGGAAGGGAGGACCGGTTCTAGTCCTAGGCACATCCAGTGCTTTCTAATTGGCGACGGAGCTTGTTAGCGTAAAGTGCTAATCCCTCTCATGTGCTCTCCGGTCAGAAGGTAGACTGTCTCATTAAGGAGTCGTCCGTTTGGCTTGTTCTGAGGAAGGACCAGTCAGAGGCTCACCCACCAGCCCCCCATCTGCAGCGCCCAACCGCGCCAGCTGTTTGTGCCACACATGCAAAAACATACCAGCTCCCTATGGGCAGCGCGGTAAATAAGCAGGCCATTGAGTCAACGCAGCACATTGATGCCAAGCCCTTCTCAACTGGCCTAGGCTGATATGTACAGCCGCCTTATCAGTGTTATTACAACCATGATGTACAGGGACCGACTGTAAACAATGTTCCACTGTAGCAGCACACAACAAAACAAGGTCCATCCCCCCTTGACCCCCACGCGAGCAGGTCACCACTGTGCAATGCAGGGAGAGGAGCCTGTGTATGTGAAGCAGTGGATCGTGCACGCATGACCACGAGTCACGAGGCTCACGTTACTGCTCTGCTCTTCTGCTTACAACAGCACCACTGGACTGTCTTGTCAGCATGAACGATATGAACTCACAGTTAGTCGACGCCGCAAGCTTGACCCATTGGCCATCCAATGGGTGTCCTTCCTGCCTCGCCTGTCAGGCTTCCCTCCACAGACCCCCGGAACGTGTTCTCTCCCACAGTTCCATACAAGCACCACAATGGGAAGTCTTAACATTCTTTACATTCCGACGCGGTAAACAAATGTTTGTCTACGACCTCTAGTGTGTTCTCATTCAGAGGGTGCTCGAGGAGGAGTAGCTTGCAGTCACCAGCACATCAACTAAGTTCTGCAGCGTGCCTGCGATTCCTGTGGTAGATATAGGTACCTATCTGAACTACTAAGTACCACAAATTAAACATGGTCTGTTGAGAGAACATAAACAGCATGTATCTGAGTGTGTGTGTGTGTGTGTGTGTGTGTGCTACAGTCTGGGGACTGATGAGCTGATGGCTGAGTTTAGGACCTGGAGGGGATTCCCAAGAGGGATGCAGGTGATTTAGGGACAATAGATAAGAGAAATTACTGAGGGTAACGACAACTTAATCACTGGCCATCAGTCAGGGCAGTGTACTGGATTAAAAAGTACATTTAAACTACACAAATGGCCAGTTGTTCTTCACAATAACATATTTGTGACCGTATTTAACATTATAAAAAGTACAAATAAGCAAATAAAATGATTGTATATTTCGCTTCCTTACTGTACATGTACATAATTGATACCCTGAAGACAATATAGTTATTTCTTAATGAGATATGGGTATGAGAAGATTCTAAACATTCTTATACAGCCGTAAGACAATTAAAAATACAATTGAACACACTGTAAGCTGTTGAGTAACAAGCTCCCAATACATAATTTGTCACCACATTTCTGTTACAAGAACATCACACATAGGTGACTCACAATATAAATTATGCTCCAGAACAACTTATTGCTGAAAGTATAACACATTTTTATAGACATTTCAAATACACTGACATTTTCATATAGCCTACAGTATAGACAGAATACAGCTACACATTTTGTCCTACCTGCTTGGTAAAAGGGATTTTAAAAGGCACAGTGGAAAAGATCATGTCGATGAAAATTGTATGTGCTGTTACAGCAGAGGTCCAAGAAAAAACTGTGTAGCAAAAAACTGCTGACTATTTTCAACCTGTGCCACCAAATCTTCAATAGAGACGAGCAGGTGAGAGCTTTTGTTTGGCCTACTCCTCATGCAGTTCTAACTTAAAACGGGCAAAACCCCTAAGAGCAAGCAAACGGTTCTGTGATAAACAGAAAAATAAACCCCAACCCATAAAACATGGAGGGAGATTAACACCCCCTTTAAAGAAGAAAACTCTGTCTTGTCCAAGTGAACTGAATCACTGACAGCCAAGAAATAAAGGTATGCGAAAGGGAGAGAGTGGGGGAAAAAGAAACCGGGGAAAGCGGGGAGGGGCGGTAAATCGAAAGCAGAAGAAAGGGAGGGAGAAAAATCTCTTAATCCTTTTGTTCCCCCACTCTTTTCCGTGTACTAAAAGACATAGACCAGAGGTGACCACTTGACGTTGTCAGATTTCTCTCTGTGAGACTTCTCAGCTCTCACAATGGGAAACTAAGGCCGTCTTTTTTCTGCAAAAGACTTCAGCTTGAAAAAGCAGACACCCCTCTTGAAATAAGCACATTTTGTTAGAAGCTAGAATTCCAGGAATTCCAGGTCATTAATCTGTGCAATCTGAATTCCTGCCAACCATGAGGCAGAGAAAGGAATAACATAGCTAGGAGAGGGAGTTGAGTTTCAGTAAAGACACACTGCATCTGCAATGGTGTGCTCTGCCAGCAATAAAAAACCTAACACTGGGCAACATTTTACAGTTAAAAGCATACATTTTCTTTAGCCATCATTAAAACCAATGGCCCATCCCAAACACACAAGTTTTCAATCACTAACAGAGAATGCACATTTACGTAAATTGCATTATGAAAGCAATCAAATAAATGTTTGATGCTTATTGACAGAGAAGAACTTCCAATATCAATATCAAGCAATTAGTGTTATCTACTCCGTGGAAACCTACATTGTTTGAAAATTGTCAATAAATGCAGGCCAACGTTAATGTGTAGGATAATTTCACCTACATTTCATTTGGATTTGGCACAATATTAATGAAGACGAATAATTACCACAACGTTATAGCCTATATTTCAGCAACTGTTAGCCTACTGTTCTTATGGGTAGCCTCCTACTTTTTCATTCTGGCAGACGGACGTTTCCAGCCATCATCGTAGAATTTCTAAGGGGTGGAGCATAGGCTAGCCTTTAAGCGTAAAAAAAACTTTCGGTTAACTTGCGGTTTATTCAATGAACCCTATTGAACAGATAATCCATCACTAAAGCTGGAGGCATTTTATTTCGTTTAGAAGTTCATAGTTAACCTTTTAGTCAAGATTGGATTCCAAAATAAAAGCTTTTAATTATTTCCACACAATTTGCTCTGTTGAATCCTTTCATTGACTATATCCCTCTTTAAACATGGATAGAGCCGAACGATTTCACATCCGCATGAGAATACATTAATGGCCATAACGGTCATTAAACGCATTTGCACAACATTATTACAGTGATAAATTAAACACATTGTGGAATAGTAACCCCGACTTTAGTTGATGTGTTGAATGATCCACTTTCAAGGACACTGCAGATTAATGTCGAGCAACATAACTGCCGATACAAATGTACGAATTACTCTACAGTCAAATATCTACTGTTCGAAAAGGGTATAATAAGGCATTGTTTTACCTTCTTACTATTTCTGCTGGTATAACCGCCGTATGGGTTGATTCCTGTCCTTGGCGGTACGGAGAGCAGCATTTTTGCAGCACTATGTCCGGAGTGGAGAGCACAGCCAAGGCAGTCAGCTGACGTCAGCCAGGGAAATTCAGTTTGGAATCTGTGATAGTGATTGGAAGTCGCGCTCTCAGTCTCTGCTGTGCGCGCTTGAGGTTAAATTGTTATTTTCTTCCATACATGATGCATTTCTGATGGCTACCATGTGTGTGTGGTATGTTTTGGGTTTTGTAGGCTCTATGAATCAGACCTACTGTAATAATCTCTATGAATTGTTTTTCCTATTGCTTAAAACAATGTAATATTTTATTATATCACTTTACTGGCAAACCTTCTCAAAAAACAGGGTTGGGGATAGTGGAAATAAAGATTTAGATAACAAGTATATAGTAGCCTATGGCACTGGGTAACACGATGTAAAGTATATATGTTCCGTATGTTCATTGTGGGCACCTTCCTGCCACAGTAAATTCTGTGTTTGTGTTAACTTACATGGCAATAAAAACCAATTCTGATTCTGATTTCTAAGACAATAGTGTCCTTGGATGGCTCTTATATCCATGTGAATGACAAGTGTTTTCATAATCAACGCAAGTTGCTTGGCAACTAAATCCCCCGACCCCTCGCAATGGCTTGTCTACAAGGCTGATTAGCCCTCAAGTGTGCAGTGTAGGCCAACGCAAGAGTTCACTCTCTCACATTAGCCCGAAATGTGCACATTGTCGCTATGACTGACAATAGTTTAATAATCCATGCAGGTGAGACACTTCAGATGACTCTGATGAATTTCATCCAGATTTCATCACTAGGTCTAGGCTATACCTTGTCAAGTCAGACAAGGATGAAAGGATAGGCTTGCTTTTGTGTGAATTTATGATTGGCCTTACTCCTTGACTATGAGGTGTATTGTATGTACCTGGCATTCTTTGTAATTGAATATCATGTGATAATGTTCTGTGTTTTTATAAAACAATAACATAGTTAAAAGAATTGACTGGTGATGTTAGAGCCAAATAGGAAGGGAGTTCCACTGGGCTCAAGGACAGTTTGGTCTGTGACTCAGTGTAGAGTCCATCAGAGTCAGCCAACCGCCCAGCCGGTCAGCCAGCCAGCCAGCCAGCCCACACAGTTCACCAATACCAGGAAACTGAGTATTCAGAAAAGAGGCTCGTGGAGAGGATGGGGAAGAGAAGGGTTGTAAAACAGAAATTCCCCAGTTAGTAAATTACAACTGACAAATCACTGCCGATGACGTTCTGTTGCGAAATAATTCAACACTACATTAAAATGCCTATAATTCAACACTACATTAAAATGCCTATGTTGGTTTTTGGTTTAGTTCACAGCAAGGCTGCATCACACAGTCATTGGCTATAGACGTCATTTAAAATGAGTTACCACAGGATGCCTTTACGTACATGCCAGCCATTTGCATCCCTGTAGTCTATGAATCCTGTGAAAGAGTAGGAAGTGAACTTTGTTCGATCCTGATGCAGCAGCCAAGGGAACATTTGGCGTGAGTGTGTGTGTGTGTGGGGGGGGGGGGGGGGGGGGGGGGATCTGGCTGTCAATGCATGCTACACATTCCTCAGGTGTTGTCAGTGTAGCCGACTCAGTAATCAGCTCTCTGCAGAAGCACGCACATTCACCTATCCAATCTACCTGTAAGGCTAGACCAGTGGAAGCCTAACATGAGACATCAGATACAGAAGCAACAGCTAATTATCTTTAGTCATAGTTTCTCAGGAACAGATATAGCCAGGTACATTAACTTTTAACATATTATTAACTGAATTCTTATAAATTGTTTTGTTCAAAGAACCTTTGGGGATGCATGCTGAGTGTATATTGTATGTATGAATGTGTGTATGACTGTGTGTCAGTGTGTGTGAAAGAGAGTGAGAGAGAGTTCTGAGACATGATTTATGCAACAACAATCAATCTTGTTCCAAGGCCGAGGGCTGGTTGTTAGCCAAGCATACTGCATACAGTGCAGTGCTGTGACGCCATACAGCTGGCCCACTGAGGCACAACATTGGTCAACAAACACACACACACACACACACATACAGACACACGCAAACACACACACACATACAGACACACACACACACACACACTACAGTAGTCATCTTGACCAGGGGTTCTCAAACTTTTTGGGGCCAGTGACCTCCTTACAGGGTTGAACATTTTCCAAGGAACCCCCCCCCATAAACATCCATTCAGGATACCCTTTGTGCTCTTAAATGGAAACAACATGCTTGTTTTACTGGTGCAAATGGTCCCCATCTGGGGGGTATTCCAGAAAGCATGTTATGTGACATACCCGGTTATACGTTAACTCCCCAGCTGACACCCAGCGTTGTAGCAACATTGCCAGTAAGTTGCTACAACATTGTGAATCAGCTGGTGGGTTAACTTGCTCGGTTATGTTGCATAACCTGCTTTCTGGAATACCCCCCAGTAGATTATTATATATTTTTGCACTTTTTAATAATACAGCACAATTTTACGTTATAATTTAGGGCAAATTATTTCGTGGACCCCCTGGCTATGGTTCGCGTACCCCTAGGGATCCGGGGTCCCCACTTTGAGAACCACTGATCTAGACCACTGACAAAACTGAACACTTAGCAATATAACAAAACAAGGTTAAACCTCTGTGTGCCTGCATGTGTAAAAGACATGCTTGGATTGGAAAGCTGGGTTATTCAATCATTAACACCCTCCGCAGTAAGACAGGTACCTCCACTATCATTTCACCCTTTTAATTACAAAGGGTCCCATCTGTTCATCCTCTGTCTGCAGCCGTTCACATGAGGGATCAGCTCTGTTCCACAGAGAGCAGGTTGCCACAGTCTGGGAAAATGCCTATGTAGGCTCCCACCCTTCCTCCCTGCCACCCACCCACCCACCCACCCCCTCCCTCCCTCCCTCCCTCCCTCCCTCCCTCCCTCCCTCCCTCCCTCCCTCCCTCCCTCCCTCCCTCCCTCCCTCCCTCCCTCCCTCCCTCCCTCCCACCCCCCTCCCTCCCACCCCCCTCCCTCCCTCCCTCCCTCCCTCCCTCCCTCCCTCCCTCCCTCCCTCCCTCCCTCCCTCCCTCCCTCCCTCCCTCCCTCCCTCCCTCCCTCCCTCCCTCCCTCCCTCCCTCCCTCCCTCCCTCCCTCCCTCCCTCCCTCCCTCCCTCCCCCCCTCCCTCCCTCCCTCCCTCCCTCCCTCCCTCCCTCCCTCCCTCCCTCCCTCCCTCCCTCCCTCCCTCCCTCCCTCCCTCCCTCCCTCCCTCCCTCCCTCCCTCCCTCCCTCCCTCCCTCTCTACTTTCATCCCTCTACCCCTCTCTACCTTCATCCCTCCTCTGTTCGGTCTCCATGTCTGGGTGATTAAAGCTTGGGGGATTGTGTGCAGATGTGCCTGGAGAGTGGCCAGGTCCTTTGCCCTGGGAGAACATGTGGTCTGTTTACGCTGGCACCCACTCAACACTGTCTCTCCCACACAGATACACACATACCCACACACGAACATACACATGCACACATGCACATGCACACAATTGCATGCACACACACACACACACACACACACACACACACACACACACACACACACACACAAACAAACAAACACAATGCATGGCCTTGGTCTCACCCAAGGTTAAAAACATGGAATCCTCTTCCCTTACACCAACCAAGTGGGGTTAAGGCATGACCAATTATCATAGCTGACTAATTGTGTTGACAGAATTCTGCGAGTATGCCAGTTCACAAGGAAAAAGGATTTATATATGGAAAGCAGAAAGATGGATTAAATATATACAGTCTGGGTCTACACTTGTGTAACTACAAGGAGCAAAACAATGTTTTACTTCACAGTGAACTAAATCACACATTCCCATTCTTGTTTATGTCCACCCTGAGGCTTCCCAGTGGGAACATGGTGATCTGACACAGGAGAGCCCCACAGGAGAGACTTCAGTCAGTCTATGCACAGATTTTTCACATACCTCTCATTCTCCTGGTGTTTAGTACTCCTGGTGTACACCAAACATCTGCAGGAGGCAGACATGACACTCTGACACTCAGGAACTCTTCACAAAAACAACAATGAGGAAATATGGACTGCTTCATAAATATGGCTAGATATGGCCCTTTTTACAAGCCATGTTACAGATGGCTTCACATACAGCACACCCATAGAGCATCTCACTTACATTTACATTTACATTTAGTCATTTAGCAGACGCTCTTATCCAGAGCGACTTACAGTAAGTACAGGGACATTCCCCCCGAGGCAAGTAGGGTGAAGTGCCTTGCCCAAGGACACAACGTCATTTTTCATGGCCGGGAATCGAACTGGCAACCTTCAGATTATTAGCCCGATTCCCTAACCGCTCAGCCACCTGACTCCCTTACATTGTCATTTGACAATGTAATCATGAAAAATGCTTCTGCTCAACATCTTGACAGTGTTCTGTCTTCACTAACAATGAAGAGAAAATATGTACTAATGAGAGGCATAGGCATATCTCCATTCTTCATCTGTCGTTTTCTCTTGTGGGAAGTTACTGGAGCACTGCATTTACCAAAAACATACTAATTAACTGAATTGGATTCTCAATACCACGTTGTAAACTGAGGGTGTTTTCAGACTATTTGACGCATATTTAAGTAGTTTACCTATTAGTATGATGTGGTCGACAAGAGTATCCAGCATATTGTATCTTTAATCAGTAGATATTTTAATCTCATATGTTGGGAACTGTTTCAAATCACAACCTGAGATATAGTATTGTTAACAGCATGCTAAATTAGGTGTTCAGTGCCCCCTATAGGTCTAGAAATAGGACTAGGAGATATTGACTGGTACATATGGGTGTGCGTGTGTGTGTTTATGTGGGTGGGTGTGTGTGTGTGAATGTGTGTGTGCTTTTGATGAAGAGTCACACCATTTACATTGAGTTGACGTCTTTAATTGCTATTTCACGAAACACTGTGTTCACATTTTTTGAAAACACTCTCAAGTCAGAACAGAAGAAAATCACAGAAAACAAACTCCTAAATTAGCTGATGATAGTGTCTCAACATTTGATCTCAAGCAGAAACATGTCTGGCCACCCACCATCAATTGTTGGCTACTGAGATGGGATTGACACGATGTGGAAAATTGCCAAATGATCTTGACAATTCCTAATAACATACATTTGCAGAAACTGGAAACATGATGTAGTACAAATATGATTTCAACAAAAAAACACATTTAGCAATGAAATTCTGAATTCCTACGGGCCTCGATGCATTCCTTTACTATGTGAGAAAGGAGGATGAAGTTTGTGGACACCACCAAACGAAAATCTTTCAATTTTGTCATGGCCAGTTGTACGGTAAGATTGGCCATTCTCTGTGACACATTTGGTGCTAATATCCAATATTTTTGCGTACAGTTACATTTATAACCCAAAATCATCCATGTCGAAAGGTCTGGATTTGTTGCAAATCTTTGAATAATACATTTTATGTCATGTGGTGTCTGTGCCACTAGAGGGTCCTGTTTTATGCGAAATGGCAAAGCAGTTTTAAGCCTCAACGTTTAATCCATAGACTAGTAAAGTGTGACCTAATGATTTTAGTTTTTTATACTTGCACAATTTGTCCAGAATTGCGAATTATGTGATTGAATGAGACGTATTGATACAGCCTACTTTTAATTATTGTTTATTTTAATTATAAACATGTCGTCAATTGTTGCTAAACAAACCAATCAATTTGGTCAACTTTTACATGTTTAAAGACTTTTACTGAGTACACACAAGGTGACATACAGTATAACTCATCATGTAGTTTTATTGGGACAGTGTGACACATTTATCATACACACACCAACCAACGTAACACCACATCCAAGCCTACGCTTGGGCCAATTTGGGCCAATTCTTAAGGAGTCGTTGTCAGATAAACCGTAAAACAGTTTTGCTGTAATGATGCCACAAGTGCACTTGTTTGTCACACAGCAGATTAAACTGCTATTGCTGCACCAACATGGCTGATAGAGCAGCGGCAGTTTCTGAAACTGAAAAGCGCATGAAATAGGAGAAAAGGAGTGTTGGCGCTTGCGCAAAGACGGATTGCCGCGTAGTTTGCCCATTTTTAAGCAATAGAATTGGTGACGTCATGCGCAGGTCTACATCGCTGGAGCTCCAGATTCACCATCCATTGAAACCGTGGCCACCAGCAACCAAGGTTGTGGAGCTCCAGAGGAAAAAACGCTTTTACTTTTTTATTTTAGTTTGGCATGAAATATTTGCTAGACGGCTGAGAACTTGGGTGCATGGTTTAACAATTTTAGCGGTGTGGAGTAGTCACATTGTGACCACAACAGATTGAAGAATAGCATAGGGCAATGTGCATTCATTTTTGCATGCTGATAATCAATGAGATATATACATGACACTACAGCAGCGTAACCTATAGCCTCGACAGGCTGTAGCAAGCCCCCTTCTTCTAGTTTCAGACCGGTTTCTGGAAGACTAAATCTGTGTACCGTAACCTACCCTTGCAGAACGTGACTGAGGGCGCAAAGGACGGACAATCGCACCGGACTACTGGGGGGGGGGCTCGGATGAGGTGTTGGAACAGATTACTTGATTTTAGAATTTTAGTCGACATTCTTTTATAACAGCAGTGCCACAGGGCATTGCAGAGGTGATGGAAATGGGGTTGTTGTACGTGGGATTTATTCTCATTTTGGAGATCATATTACCTACTGGAGCAATTGAAGGTAAGACGTTCTTGTGTTCTCCTGCCTTGTGCAACTCCACTGCATGTGTCCACTTTCTACTCATGTTCTACATAACTGAGTTCAAGATACCAGTGTCTTTAAACCTTAGGCTAATCGCCTGTGTTCGCTATGAGGCCTCAGGCTACGAAGGCAAATGTTATTGATTGTTGAGCAGTGTTTGGTTCTGGGGATATGCAATTATTGTTTGTTTCTTTATCAAAGTAAAAATCCTGTGCCAATTGTGTAACCACCTGTGTAGTCTAGTTTTAATCATTCCACCTGTGTTTACCTCAACTGCAGAAGTCACAACAAAACATCTTTCGTTCTTTTGCTAAATGTTACCAGTGCTAATCAATACAGAAATGAAAGATTTTTTTTTATCACAGTAGGCTTGATAGCTACTCGATTTCGGAAAAGCTTAAAGTTGAACCATTTACAAGGTAATACTTTGTTGCCTATGACAATATTATTAAGAGTGGCCAGCCTATGGCACAGGTGACCAGTCTATGGCACAATCTCAATGCAATTGTAGGGCCTGGTTATGTCCATAGGATATGCATTATATGCAATATGCAGTAGTCGATATCGAAAATGTTACCCATTTGACTATCTTTTCATCCTGCTGACCAACATTATAGACGAATCGTTCTTCTAAACGATCGTGCTTCAGCATTGTTGACGTTATGGCACAAATGTCAAACGAGAATTTAACGTTACGTTCAGGTGAAATTGTCGAGGAGATTGAAGCAGGTTACAAACGCGGGTGTTGCTTATCAAGCCTCAATCTATCACTCCCACATCTATCACTCCCATTGGTGAAAATAGGTGTCTCAGTTTGTATGTTTGTTTTGAGTGCCATGCTACTTAAAATAGGAAAACAGTGTTATTGGTGTTCAGACGAGAAGTTGTGGCTTGTCTCGACGTGCACCGCCGTTGAACAGAGGTCTGAAAGCTGAAAATCTACCACATCCCTAAGTGAAATTTCAACCCACAGAACGCCTTTGCAAAAATACCCCAAATACTTTGCTTTGACGTGCACGATTTATAGATTGGAATTCTAAGGCCTTCAGAATGCTGATAAGTGTCCAGCTGATATGAATATTACACCACATCTCATTAAGTTCTTGAAAATGTGCTTTAAGGATGTCATCCGAAGGGAATGTCATAGAACTGTACACACAAGCATTGGCACAAACCAAACCAGAGCAACAACAACTATTATTATGCATGAGCAAGTTAGATCCTTTTAGTTTCAGTAATTTTGTTTGGGTGTTTATCTCTTCTGGTGTGCTCTGTCAGTGTCATAGCCACCAGGCCTGGAGCTTGGCCAGCTCCAGGACCCTACAGGAGGACTGGTCACTGTGAGGGCTGAGAACTCAGCATGCGAGCCACCTCCATGAGCCTGGAACATCTGGCTGGAGGGAGCTCACAGATCCAGCAGGGATGTGACTGTGGGGGAGAGACTCCGGAGGGGCCAACGGTGGGGTGGGATGTGGGGGGGGGGGGGGGGGGGTGCAACTAAAACAATCTTTACCAGAAACCATTGCTTAGGGGGGCAGGCCTGAAAAACATTGTTGTAGCCTCTGGACAAACTAGTGATTAGAGAGCGCCATCCTCACTGGGTAGAACTAGACAGCTGAACTTGATGTCATGCTGGTGCCATGCCCCATGACCAGCCAGCTGTCCAGTCCCAAAGCCAGGCAAAGCAGGGGAAAGAGGATGTTGGGGGGGGGGGGGGGGGGGGTGAGTGAGTGAACAAGTGGATGGATTTTTGAGGCCAGGGTCGGCCACTTGAGCTAAAGCACGTGGATTTGTCCTGGTTGGTTACAGCGTAAACTGGGGATTGTGGAGGGGATTGGTGAGGTCAAGGTCAGAGGGTTAGGTCCCTGCTTCATTACCGTCTCATCTCCATGGGCTGTTTGTGTCCGGTGGCATATCAACACGACTTTCCGCAAGCCGTGGAAGTGAGGCGATGATCCTCTTATAGATGCAAATCCATGAACGTTGGGTGACCTGATGGGCACACTTGGTCTAAGTGCTGTGAGAATGGCAGGAGGATTGGAGACCTCATTTATTTCAGGATGAGGTGGTTTCAGTGTCACACATGATTCACTGTCATATCATACCATAGTGTTTTACTGTGATATGTACTCGTGCATCTACTATTTCTTTGTTATGAAAGACGATACATTTCCCCCCACAGTCACTGGGTTGAAAGGGAGAATGACAACCAAAAATTTGGCATAGAATCTGAATCCCATTGGTCAGATGTGGTGATGTGGGTTGTGAGGGATGAAGGGGGGGATTGTTGGGAGGTCTATGCGTTTGAGTTCTCCTCAGAACTAGTACTTAAAACATTATCAAGAAAAATGTAGCACCTTTACCACTAATTCAACAGATACAAGAATGTCCATTACTCTGTTCTTTACCTGTCCTGTCATGCAAGAATGACACGTTTCCCCCTCCCCCTTGAGTTGTCTGCAGACTGTAAATCTACTATCGAAGTGCATCTTGTGTGTTGAGATGAGAATGTCTTTTCACAAGTCATTGTATGGCCTTCCAATAGTTTTGTATTACTTCCAGTGGTATTTAAGCACAAAGCTGGGCATGGCGTGGTATTTGGAACCTATGTCATTCGTGAAACGGTAATACCCGCAAGCAAGAGCCTTGACAATAACTGTCAAAATATATCCCTTTTTACCCTCCTCCTTTCTGTAATGCATGATAGACTTCCGAGGAGACTAGAGGCTAAAGCCAGATTAGCATTAAATGTCTTGTGTATGTTCTCCCTATATTTGGAGAAGGCGTGAGGCCTTAGATGAAAGACTGTTTATTGTCGGTGAATAGCAGGGGTGTACTATAATGGGTGTTTTCTTGCTGCCACATCAGTGTCTATTCAGTTTAGCTCGCTAAGACTCAGAAGGAACTGTATCTGGATATTGAATAAAATGGTGACTGTGGGTGTTAGTGTGGCATGTGACGATGCCATGAATCGTTGACAAGGAACCATCAAAGGCAGATCGTTTGACTTGGTGAATGATTAAAGACGCGCTCAAAACACTTCCTCCTTCGGGAGACAAGGCTACACTGATCTATGTTCCATGTATTTCACACAAGAAGACCACATAACTGTTCAAATGTAGCGCCTGTTTGCAACGTTTGCCTGACATCCAGCATAGGCGTGTGGATACGGGCTTTGTAACTGTTTTGTTTTCCTATTGCTGTGTGATGAACTCTTCACCCGAAACCTCCGGATCCACTGTCTGCCCAGCGAGCTGGACCTTCTCAGTCCTCTGGTGACGCTGCAGTCGTTCTCCTCGGTCAATCTCTCTTCAGCCTCCAGCACGAACACACACACTCGGATACATTCAAATGCACATTGACACACACACACACCTCAGTTGTGCTTTCCCACACAGGCTGGGGTTTGGATTTGCTCTCGGCTGGAGAATCGATCAAACACAAACATACTCAGTGAGCTTTGTGACCTGGACCGGGAGAGAGAGAAGCTGATGCGTGGTGATAAGATTCCAATTTCATGGACGGCTGCCATGTGTCAAACCTGTCTGCTTCTATAACACCCACAGCCATTGAACTCTCTCACAAGGGGCTGTCTATGCATGCGGCATACATCATCTGCTCTCTCAATACTGTTCTGATGGCCATGGAATTCCTGTTCCTACTGCTCCATAGCCACAATTTGGAGACGACGGTTGAAAGAAAAAGAAAAAAAAATCTCAGAACTAGATTATAGGGCGTGTCTATTGGAATTCATCCCTAAACTACAATAAACAGTTTGGCATGTTGTCCACAGCTGGAACTCTGTATTATAATTTAATAAAGGGGGTCAGAATGGAAGGGATTCAGCGCAATGCACCCGTCATAGAAAACAAGCCCATTTTCCACGAAGAAGCTTTTGATATGCAAGAATTTCTGTTGTTTGCCTGCGTGTTCATCCAACATTCACCATGGCCTAATTCTAGGGCTCCTGGTTTGTTGTGTTGCTGAAATCTTCACCAGACACAAGTAAGCCAGCTTGGGTTTGTGGTTATCTCAGTTGCAATGAATGCCTGGATTTATGAGGTGGGCCGTTATGTCGGTGGCCCCTGTGTTCTGTTTTCATTCCAGCTGGATCAGGGTGGACCTTTCTGCCAGGGGTGTGCAGAGCTGTGTTAGAGAGGGGGGTTAGGAATGGCCACTGTCCCTAACTATATAGACCCATCTATAAATGTAGATCTCTCCTTCCCTCTGTGTTTTTCTGGGCGGTTTCTCTCCGTCCCTCTCCTGCTCTCGCGCTCCGGTTTACTGTCTGCCGCGTTTACGCCCCGGCCCCGCCGAGAGGAGGACGGCGTGACCAGCCTCATCGTGTTACCTCTGAGGTCACTGGCGGACCCTCTTTTGTTGCGCTTCGACACAGAACGGGGGCTGTTGGGCGCTAGGGGTGGGAACTAACCGCCTCCAAGTTCAGCTGTTGTTTGTATGCATGTTCGACCACTTTGAAAATGACTGTTGAGGATTAGAACCTGAATGGCCCACGGATATTGTGTGTGGTCAGTAAGCCGGTTAATGCTCTACAGATACTAGGCAGAGGCTAGGCGGCCACAAAGCTAAGTGGCTGTTCCTGTTGGATGGACACTGCACAGTGCCTCCATTGAAGAAGCTGTGATGGAGTGACCAAGCCTTGGTGTGCGTGTCACTTTTCTTTTTTTTTCTTTTTTTTACAAGCTTCTAGCTGTACAGTATATTTGTCTTTGTTTAAGGGACATCTCTGTTTAGTCCCTGATTAATCAACCCCTGATGATACATTGTTTGAATGTTGGTGTAAAAGTGCCAGTTCCAACTGTCACCCCATAATAATTTGCAGGACAAGGCATTCCTTTACATCTGAAAGAACTTTTACTTTTGGCTTTGTGGCTCTGCAAAATTCCAACAGAATAATAAATGCTCCGTAAAATCCAGGAATAACAAGTAGTTTCTTTGCCCTCTCCTTCCTTCCCAAGGTCTTTGTTTGGTTTTAATTGTTACTTGTCTTGAAACAAAGATTCTTGCTTTGAAAAATCGCTAAAAGGAGACACCGAGAAATGATTTCAAACTTGACCTCAAGGGCCTAATTACATGCTGTGGTTGTTTTTGCTTTTCTAGTTGATGCAGGCAGTGGTGCTAGCCGAAAGCCAAATTCCTCTGAATGTGGAGCGGAGTGAAGAGAAGTGATGGCTGATGGGAAACAGAGTTCCCCGGCATTGTTCCCGATACACCGCTGTCACATATTCACACAGACTGAGACAGTCACAGACAGTCACAACCCTAGGGCCTATTCATACTCAGTCAATTCAAGATTTCCATTTGCGACTTATCATTTATCATTTAACAGCATGTAATAGAATCCCCGCACGGTTGAAACCACTCACAATCTGAAATTATTGATGATCTGAATTACACCAGCGGAGCTGGATTTGTGAGATGCTGTTATTCCACGTTGATGAGCTCACTGTATGCAGGTTTTCTGTCTGTGTGATGTCCAAACATTGGTACTTTCTACAGTTATGAAGACATTTGCCTTCGTTTTCATCCTGGCATGCTCCTGGGAATGATAAACCAGGACAAAGGTGTAATCGGACTCTGTTAGGGATGGCATTAAAGACATTTCTTAGTCCTGAAGGCATGCATTGTACAGTTATTACATTACATACAAGACGTACTAAACACAACTTGTACCATTCAGCCAAATGGTAACAACTTGTCCTCGAAATTCCAAATCCCTCACCCTTTCGAATTGCTCTGAAGCTTCCGAACATCTTTAAAAAGTAAGAGTTGGTTTGAGGCAGACACATGAAATCAATTACAAGGTGCTGGAATGCTCTGTGCGGGGATCTGGAGTTGATTTGTGGAGCTGGGATGGCCACATTGAGAGGAGACCGATGGAGAGGGAGGGAAAGTGGGTCAGTGGTGTGTCCCAGCTGAGCAGGGTGTCTGGAGGGAGAGGAGGCCTCCGCCATCTGACTGACTGCTGCCTAATGGAGAGGAGGCAACACCACTTTCTCTCCCTACTATTTATCTCCCTGTCAAATGTCTCTCTCTCTCTCTCTCTCTCTCTCAACCTCATGTCCACATTCCTTCTCATTCACCAGCAGTGCTAATGTGCTAAATGTGTTCTAGGATATATACACAGACACAGCCCTTTTTCTCTCGTTGCGCAATGCCAAAGTCATTAACCTAGATTGGCAATAGGCAGAAAACTACAATGTACAGTATTACTACCCATTAGGAGCGTGATACTTCCTCTTGGACTGGCGAGTCCCAGTCGCTGATACAGTAGCCTTCTGTGACCTCATCAGAGACGTGTGAAAAGACGCCCACTTCTCAGGTATGTCTTAAACAAATATTATGACAATTTCTACAAAGTGGGCCAGACATGGAGCATTCCTGGCCCTGAGAGAGGGAGAGAGAGGCTGTGTGTGTATTCATATTTAATGCCTTCAGTGACTTGCCCTTAGAGCTTTGCAAAATGAAAAATGCTGCCAGCACAACATGCAGCAATTTCATCAAAGAGTGTGAGGGAGAAACTGTTTGATGCAGATCAGGGTGTCTGGAGACATAATGAAGGATGAAAATAATGGCACACTAAATTTCTTCTTGAAGAAAATGAACAGTAGTATGATCATGCTACAATTGGCACTTGCCTTCATACTGATGAACAAATCTGTTAAATTTGCCTGGGTTATTATTTCAAAACAATAACCTGTTAGTCCAGTCTGACTCCAGAGACTAATGAAAGACAAATGAGGGAACCTTTCTAATATGAAGAGAAAAGTTGACTTTTTATTCTGACTGAGAGATCTACATGTTTACTTTTTGGGATTATTATTCTCGCCATCAAGAGGGTGTTACATAGTTAAGAGGACTCTGTGGAGATCAAATTGGATTATGGCAGCTGTTGACATCACAATGTGTGTCAACAATATTATACCTATATTTTAAATGCATTACAGCAGACTTTATTACCACGTGAAACTAAGTCCCTGGTTGGACCTGTTAAATGAAAGTGGATTAACAGTATTGAGTGATGGGCACTTTCCAGGCTTCCAGTGAAGGCGGTGTCATCAAATCACCTTTTGAGCTGAGGCAGGAGGGAGACCTGAGGGAGACCTGAGGCAGGAGGGAGACCTGAGGCAGGAGGGAGACCTGAGGCAGGAGGGAGACCTGAGGCAGGAGGGAGACCTGAGGCAGGAGGGAGACTGGTTAGTGGGAACGTGTCAAGAAGAAACTACACCGGAGACAAAGGAGGATGCCAACACATACAGGCCAGTTGTGGCAGGAGCTTTTCATGTTCCTTGATTGAATGGTGTTTGGTGTCAGAGTCCAGTCCCATACGAGGGATAGAAAGCCCTCCCCCCTCTTCTTCTCAGAGTTGAGACTCTGGTTAAAATCCCCAGGTTGATTTGCACCTTCCAGAAATTGTCAGCGTTTTTTGGCCGGGCCTTAGGAAAAAAAGAAAAAAGTGAGCCTGACTGAATTCACAATCCCCATCTCTGTTTGAGATATTTCAGCGAGCTTTGAAAGGAGCCTGCCGAAAGGTGGGAAATGTTGCCAGATACCCCCCCCCCCCCCCTCATCCCTTTACTCCCCAGTCCGCAACCTCCAATTAGGCCTGAAGGTTCTCCTCGTCTGAGTCTCTCAGCGCTGGTGTGCGGAGCTGCGATAAAATTAGAAGCCGCAATGTTTTATTTCCAGTTTTTATGCCCAGTCATGAGGAACAAGTTCCTCAGCCCAGCTGCTAAGAGGCAAAGACGCCCTGAGAGGCCTGGGGGGGGACTGCCCACACATAGGAGCTTGTTCTGGACTTCAATACCTCCACTGATCCTGGCGTGTGGTTGGCTGGTTGGTTGTGCGAGGCAACGTTGTTTAGGCTCATGAATTGGTGGGACGGCTAAGGAACAGCCAGTGTTTGAGCTCACAGCACTGCTTGATGTAGCAATGGATCGCAAGAGTTGGCTTTTTCTCGCTGTCGCTCTTTAGTTTGCTGTCGCTGGCCTTCAGACGAAGGTTTGAACTTCCTGCTGTCTCTGCTCGTGGGATTGGGTGTGTGCATGTCGTCTGAGTCGATTCACTCGCTGGCCTCCAGCCACTCTTTTTACAGCTCTCCCTCCCTCTCTCCCTCTCAGTCTCTTTATTTTTCTCTTCCCCATGCTGCTGTTATGGCCTTGTAAAGTTTATGTGTACTTTCCACTTTGTACTCACACATTACCTCCTCGAGACGTTTGCTTCTTCTGCACTTGCTGCTGTGTCACTAGGTTTAAATGCAGCTTAAGTGGGGCAGAGGAGTGGAGAGTTGGTGCGGCATCTTAACTTCCATCCCTCCGCCTGCTGATCTGCCTTGACAAAAAGGTGTTGTTAGCGCAATAAAGACTTGATCGGATCTTATCTTAGCTTCTAATTGTACTTCTAATAACCTGACACTCATAAGACCCAGTGGTTGGACCCCCTCACATCCCCACGCACGCACACGCTCAGACTCTCAACAGTGCACAAAGAGGCTTGCGCTTAAATCGCTCTGTCTGACAGAGTACAGGGAAACGAGACCGCAATGATGCACTGCCCTCCTCCCTGTAGTCCTCTTGTGATTGCAGTCACATCCCAGCCCCCTTGCGGTTTGCCACCCCCCCCTCCCTGCCTCCCTTCCCCCAAACACCTCCAGTCTGCCAAGTGTAGAGGGAGGTAAGTCAACCAGGGCGAGGGAGGGAGGGAGGGAGGGAGGGAGGGAGGGAGGGAGGGAGGGAGGGAGGGAGGGAGGGAGGGAGGGAGGGAGAGGAAGATAGATACAGACAGAAAGTGGGAGAGGTCTGGTGCAGGTTTCCACAGAGAATCCCAATGAGACAGTCTACTCTGCTCTGTGTTGTCCATTCCAGAACGCTGCTTCTCGCTAACACCAGTAGATTACAGTACTTGGGAGCTTTCAGATGAAATATTTACAAACATGACCGTTGGTATTCTTCAGTGCTTCCTGTCAAAACCAGCGAAATCCAGTATTACATTACATTGTGCCATTATTAGATATCTAATCACAATTGTGTACAATACAATAAATGCTTGATACTAAACTGCACCAAAAAGGGTTCACTATGTTTCTCAGTGTGGTTGAGTCTAACTAAGTCAGCAGTGTGCCAGAGTATCGTAGCTTATGAAGGCTAAACTTGTGGTACTACCCTGCGGTACACCTCAGAAATATCCTCTGACTGACTTCCCTGAAATAATGTACCACATTAAGGCTTTATGGAGGTCAGAATGAGTGGAGACAAGCTTCAAAGGGCCAATCAAAAAAGAAGAAAAGCTGACAATAGTGCCATGTTTGCATAATGAGAAATGAAACAACAAACGAGGAGTCCGAGTTGAGGAGTCAATTTGAAGTTGAGTTTGTTCTCTGAGTGGAGTGAGCCTGTGGAGCTTTTGAAACAAAGCCTGACATTAACTTAACTTAACCCCTTGAATGTCACTCTAACCTGCTGTGCCAATAATCTGCTTCCTTGAAGCTGGAAGATTCCAGAAGGGAATTGGTGAAGGAAACAAGCTGGTAGTTAGTCCTGCATGAAGTAAAATATTGATAAGCAGTGTGAAAGTGTTACGTTAATTCACTACAACTGTAAAAAGTTAATGCTTTACTATGCTCAATCCTTTAGGTAATTGTATCACGTTTTGACAGGCACTGCATTATTTACAGGAATCTTAACAGATTATCTTTCTTTTTTTCTAGCTCCAAAGACCTGCAGCCCAAAGCAGTTTGTGTGCAGGGAGGACCAGATAACGTGCATCTCCAAGGGCTGGCTGTGTGACGGGGATAGAGACTGTCCGGACGGCTCTGACGAGTCGCCTGATCTCTGTAAGTACTGCAGGGCTCTCTAAAGATACAGTCAAACCAACCAGGTTTGAACAATTATGTTCTCATTTCTATTTACAAGTGCTGTTATTATAAATACATGCATATTTGCCTTCTACAGTCATTTGTCTTAGACTGGGTTTGTGATTTGAGTTACTATCAAAATAAATAAGATATAATAAATAAAAAAAGAATCAAATACAAGCCTTTATTCATTAATCAAAGCTCAGGCAGATTGGAATCGGGAATTATGTGTAAAACCAAATTCGAGATGTTGAACCAATGTTCAGTTGAAAAGGGGTCTGGGTGGAGGATACAGTCTGGTTCTGCGTTGTGTCCTTCAGTGTGAAGGACACAGCATTGTCTGGCTCCAGCTGCGTGTGACTTGGAGCTCTAATGACTGGGCCTTGTTTAGTCTGCATGGGTCTGCCCAGGCCTGACCTGTCTGGTCTGTGAGTGTCCTGTCTCAGGCACTCACATCTGACAGACTCTACACGCCACCTAAACGCATACTTGCATACTTTCACTGGGAACACGTCTGACAGTGCTTACAGTATGGTGAGGCCTAATGGTGTGTGTGTGTGTGTGCGCATTATGTCTCTATGTGAGAGAAATAGTGATAGGGTGCCTGACAGATTGATCCATCTGTCTGTCTCTCTCTTACAGTGTGTGTGTATCTCTGCCTGTGTGCCACACCTTACATCCGTCACGCCACAAACATTCTCAACAATAGTCTGGCATGCACAGACGAGTGGCTGACACCCAACATCAAGGGATTATTTGTTGCTGGAGTAAACCTGATTTAGTATTCACAGATGGCCATTTGATTTCAATGTGGTTGTCCATAAATCATCATCTGTTGTTTTGTTGATAGAGAAATGAAATCAGGGCTGTTGAAGTTGAGAAAGTTCATTTCATTGAGGGCATTAGAGTTCCCCTCATCCTCTGAGTTGTCAAGCTTTCCCCTTGTGGGTATACAGCGCAGATATTTTTCATTTCACTCTCCGGAACTCGCTATCTTTGGCAGTTTCATCCATAACCGGCCCATTTCAAACCTCTGTCGCTTCAGAGTCAATGTGTTGCATGGAGATAAACAAGAAAGAGCCGGCTAAACTGTTCAATATTCCCTCTCTTCTCAACTTCCTTTGCTGCTCTCTCGCACTTATGTGGCTTTACATGCACTCCAAACAACATGAAATCTTCTCCTCAATAGCATTTTAATGGAGCAGCGGAAGAGTTGTGCAACGCAACTTATGTTGTTGTTAAGCTAGAGGTTGTTCTCATTAGTTGAATGTATCTTTCTTTTGCTCTCCTGAGTCCTGTCTACCAGAGCCATTGAGCTCAAGTGAAATTTCCATAGCACTTATGTAATTTGTCCACATGGACAATGGAGTGATTCATCTAGTCAAAGAGAACCGAATGTCTTGATCTGTGTTTACCCTCAATTACGTATTTCACTTGGGCAGTGGCCTACTATTACCTCATCTTAAACAGAGAGACCCCTCCTTGATTCATATGAGTAAACAGTAGGACTGTCCGTTATGGTTTCAGAGCAGCAGCATAACAACGTGACCTCATGTGGAGCGTGCGGTTCACTCTATCTGTTTCCTGTTCAGAGATATATTTGTACATGCGAGTTATCTCAAGCTATTCATTTCTCTGGATCTGCTGTGACGCCAAGCTAGCCATTAGGACGGCTGTAAAGTTATTGTCATGAACCTTTTCAGTATGACTGCAATTGTTTTCGTGTATTAACCTGTCGTTCCCTTCAGTTAGATTATCATCGGATGGAGTGGTTTGGAGTCTAGACTAGACTGGATGAGAAGTTAGTAGGAGGGTCTGGCCGGAGGTTTTTATAGAGTCTGCTACGAATGTTACCCTGATGATATACGAGGGGAAAAAACCTACAATTTAATTACCTGTATGTTTTTTATTTAATGGTTTTTTTATTTATGTCTGTGCTGGATATAGGATGTCTCGTTTGATTGTA
Source organism: Osmerus mordax (assembly GCF_038355195.1). Taxonomy (NCBI): domain Eukaryota; kingdom Metazoa; phylum Chordata; class Actinopteri; order Osmeriformes; family Osmeridae; genus Osmerus; species Osmerus mordax. Next base: position 7,231,003 of record NC_090056.1, on the reverse strand, counting down.
TGGTCTGTTTAAAATACAACCTAGAAAACAACATCAACAGAGCTTCTCTGAGGATTGGAGAAGAAGTTAACCATGCTGTTGACTTTGGATCTCTGCTATTCCCATTAGGACGTCAGAACTGTTAGGAGATCCATCTACAGGATTCTCCCCTGCTTGAATAACTGCCACTCTGCCTAACAGGCTGTAAACAACATGGGCTACTGGCCTGACAACAGCCCCAGCCCCTGTATGGAGATGGCAGAGCAACAGATCAGGGTTCTAGACATCACAAATAACCTCCAGAGTGACTTAGTATCTGTTGAAGTCAAGCCTAACTCCTGGGAATCTATTTATTTGTGTTTGGGGAGTTGAAGGTGTCCTTGTTGTTTTATGCACTCCAGCGATAGAACATTGTTTTGTGTTAAAGGAGCCTGTCTTTCTACTCAGGGGTAGAACGTGTGGTTGAAAGTCAGGGGGTGCAGACCAAATTCCCATGTCTGTAGGGGTTCGTCTAAACATGTCTACTGACCAAACTGTCTGGTTCTGAGGTTGAATTAGAGCTGTAGATTGCTGCTGTAATTAAAACATTATCTCCAGTGCAAGTTAATTACTAACTAGGAGGTTGGGCTTCAAGGTAGGGCTCACCCAGATTTCACAAGGCAAACACGAAACGCAAACCTTTCTTTATGTCTCCAGTTTTCTTGCTGTGGTTTTGTCATTCTCTGTCTTGGTTCTTGTCTCTTAGTCTGTTCTGTCTCTCTGAGTCCATCTCTCGCTCCCACTCTCTCTTTCCTCCATTGCTCCATCATTCTATCTCTGTGTGGTGTCCTCCTCCTTCCTGGCAGGCTCTCTTCCTATCTGTGAGCAGGATCACTCTGCGGTCTGGCTCCTCTGTATATCAGACCTTGTGACAAACACCCAGCCAACATGGACCTTGCTGATTTCTTAAAAGGCCAGAAGAATAGAAAAGTAATGCAGCCTGGGAGCTTCTCTCCCCTCGCTCCCTCTCCCCTTCAAGTCTCTTTTCTCGGCAGCCTTCCCTCAACAGCGAAGTCGACAGTCAAACTCTTCCCACGAAAGGTACATCTAATATGCGCACAACCGCTTGTTAGCGTTAGCAGGTACCCTAATAGGTTTTCAATGATAACCATCTACCTTAAATTTCAGGGCAAAATCCCACCTGTTTGTTTTACAGCCCCCCGTAAACCCACCTGCCTGCAGTCTGGAGAGAGGGAGGGGGGGGGGGGTATGAACGTGTGTGGTTTCGTCTGCCGACGATTGTTTGATCTGCGGCAGCTAGCTACCTGTGGAGGAGGAGAGGAGTGCAATGCTGCTGCTGCTGCTGCTGCATTTCAGAACCTAATTGCACCGTGGTTCCCCTCAACTATTCACCTAGGCTGTTATTATCCTGAGAGGGTAAAGATAGCCTGGGTTCTCTGAGAAGCTGTTAGGCAGCCAGGCTCCCATCACAGCTCTTTGACACAAGTCTGTTGATGCTGGGAGGCTGTTGGAGCACATAATCATTTTCTTCCGCTTTGTTTAGGAGCCGTGGCTACCTTGTTGGGGCGCTTGGACCCCCCCCCCCCCCCCCCCCCCCCCCGGGGCCTGTTTTTACCAAGGAAGGGTGGTGTGTGTGTGTGTGTCTGTGTCTGTGTACGTGTGTGTGTACAAGTATGTGTGCGTGCGTGTGTTGCAGGTTCAGGTTAGTGAGTCGTCTGCTGTGGGCCATGTCATGCCCCAGTGTCTTTCTCACTCTCTCTTTCTTTCTTTCGCTCTCCTTCCCCTCCTCACGCCCCCAGGCCATGTGTGGAGGTGTGAATGAACCTCTCCTAACCATATTTTCTCTCTTTCTTGGACTTGACATGCTCCTTCACAGCAATTACCCATCAACCCTGGGGTACAGGAAGTGACTGACTCAAATCCAGGGCTGGAGCAGCAAAGATGGTGGTTCTTACTCCACAACTCCTTACGAGTGTGTGTGTGTGTATATGGGGAGGGGTGTGTCTTTTGCTGGTACGTATCAGGAAGCGAAAATAAAAAGAATCCATTCAGACAAACTGCAATGCCAGCTCCCTTGTCTCTGGGCTATTTCTGCCGTTGGGCCTGTGCAGCGTCAGCGAAAGCTCATGTCTTTATTTCCGTTTTCTTTTCTGTTCTCTCCGTGCGGATAATAGAGTGTACTGTAATGAGGTCATGACATTTTACAGGCCAGGGGTTTGTCAGACTGTTTTCAATTATTTGCAAACATGAATAACTCAACTGAAAACCTCGACCTCTGCCAACCTTCATTCCTGCACAATTGAAGAACTACAATTCTTCTGAGAGGCCTTTTCTCATAAAGTTGACAGCTGCTATTCATTGGTTTTGATTTTTTATTTATATATTTTTGTTTTCTTCTCAACACATTTGCATTTTCCTCTGACCACTTTAACCTCTTTGAATCTGCCTCAATGAATATTTCAGTTAATAGATCAATTTAGGAGATTCCTGTAAAACAGGAACACAAAAACCACTTCTGAGGCCTGTATGCAATTAAACAATAGCTGCATGAGGAACAGTCATTGTGTTTCTATCTGCCCATGAGAACAGATGTAGAAGAGAAGCACTTTCCTTCCGCTACTCACCGTGGAGAGATCCTTCTCACCTCGCCGACCGCTTACACTGCCGTTTGCCCCCCCTTCGTTCTTTATCCAACTTTCTCCTTTATTTACAATGCAAATTTCAGTGAGAGTGGAGCTATGAGGAGAGGTCGAAAAGCGTGTGTCATGTAAATAGTCGGTTGTTATGTTGAGATGGTATGTTAACCAGTTCCATTCAAGGGGAGTAAATGAGCTGATGACTCCACACAATTAGCACTTGTTAGTGTGTCCAGCCACACCAGCCCGTGGCTCTTTGTAGCCTCTCTGGAAAACGGACCTGCAACAGCACTTTACTTTCACTCACACACTTATAGTGCACTTATACGCACACACAATTTGACACTCATCCACTCTCCATGAATTCCCTCAGTGTACCATGATTGTCTAAGTGCGTGATGATTGAAACCCACCCGCTAACACGTACACCCTCGTATACTCTCATGACCGTTTAGAATGTGGTTTTTCATTTCATGTAACATGACAAAGTAATATTCAGGGGATATACTAGGGAATGTTATCTTATAATGGAATCATGATGACAATGGATGGCTGCAGGGGCTTAGACAGTGGTGGCATGCCTGTCCCGAGGTATGATTTATAGCCACACACAGACCACATACAGACACACACACGCGCCCACGCTGTTGCTCATCATGGCCCCACACACACACACTGGCTCTCTGCAGTACATCCTCTGCCTGAGGGAATGTGCAGGTCTGGCCGAGCAGGGACAGAGGGGAATGAGGACAGGGAGGCAGGCTGGGAGATGGAGTTATCTTCCACCGGCAGCTGCCCCGGGCAACAGGGCCACACATCAAGGTTATCTGTCCATCTGGTGGCCTTGAGCCCCAGGCTGGAGGCCGGAGGCTGGCTGCTGGAGGCTGGCTGCTGGAGGCTGGCTGCTGATCCAGGGAGGGAGGACAGCTGTCTGGGCTGTCCCCAGTCACGCCTGGGCATGCCCTCCAGGACTACCAGAGTCACTGCAGGCCTGGCAGCCAAAGGAGCAGGGATGGTGTAGGAGGGATGGTGTAGGAGGGATGGTGTAGGAGGGATGGTGGAGGAGGCATGGTGTAGGAGGGATGGTGGAGGAGGGATGGTGGAGGAGGGATGGTGTAGGAGGGATGGTGGAGGAGGCATGGTGTAGGAGGGATGGTGTAGGAGGGATGGTGGAGGAGGGATGGTGGAGGAGGCATGGTGGAGGAGGGATGGTGTAGGAGGGATGGTGGAGGAGGCATGGTGGAGGAGGCATGGTGGAGGAGGGATGGTGTAGGAGGGATGGTGGAGGAGGGATGGTGGAGGAGGGATGGTGGAAGAGGCATGGTGGAGGAGGGATGGTGGAGGAGGGATGGTGGAGGAGGGATGGTGGAGGAGGCATGGTGGAGGAGGGATGGTGTAAGAGGCATGGTGGAGGAGGGATGGTGGAGGAGGGATGGTGGAGGAGGGATGGTGGAAGAGGGATGGTGGAAGAGGGATGGTGGAAGAGGCATGGTGGAGGAGGGATGGTGGAGGAGGCATGGTGGAGGAGGGATGGTGGAGGAGGGATGGTGGAGGAGGGATGGTGGAGGAGGCATGGTGGAGGAGGCATGGTGGAGGAGGCATGGTGGAGGAGGCATGGTGGAGGAGGGATGGTGGAAGAGGGATGGAGGGATTGAGTGAGCCGATGAGTGCATGGCTGATTCAGTGAAAAAGAAGGCTTATTGTAGAGAGTAACAAAATGAGCAGACCAGCTTTAAAGCTTTAGAAGAAAGAAGAAAAAGGTTTGCAAAACTGCCCCCCAAAATCCTTTGTAAATGAATAGTCATGTACAGTAGAAGTAGGGGATTTCCTCCTCGGTGTGTGTGTGTGTGCGCTCGTGCGTGTCTTTTAGAGTATGAGAGTCAGTGTGACTTTGTAGGCATGTGCGGGCGTATGTTTGTGTGCGTGTCCATGTGTCTATGCAGGTTAGTCTGCATGTGTGTGTGTGTCTGCATATGGGGGAATTCAGGAGTACAGTCCCGTATCAGGGAGCAGGGCAGGCGATGGTGCATCTGCAGAGGAAGGAGCAAAGCCCAGTAAATCCCCCCAGCTCTGTGGCACTGAGCCCTCCTCCGACTCACCGGCCTATCAGCAGCTAGGGAACTCGGACCTTTCTCACGCCAGCCAGGCACCGCTGTCCTCCCTGCCGTCCCTCCTCGACCGGCCGGCCGTCTGTGTGTCTGTCTGTCTGTCTGTGTGTCTGTCTGTGTGTCTGTTTGTCTGTCTGTCTGTGTGTCTGTCTGTCTGTGTGTCTGTCTGTGTGTCTGTTTGTCTGTCTGTCTGTCTGTCTGTGTGTCTGTCTGTCTGTCTGTGTGTCTGTCTGTGTGTCTGTTTGTCTGTCTGTCTGTGTGTCTGTCTGTCTGTCTGTCTGTTTCTTCACTCCCCGTCTCCCTCCGCATGTGTGTACTCTCTAGACATGGAAGGAAGTCATGGTAACCTTAAACCATGATAGTAGAGAGTAAACGCAGTCACTGACTTGCCACTGTTGATTCACTGATAACAAGTCTCAGATTGCTTGATTTTAAGCTTGATGAATCGGTGTTCACTAAACCGTCTCGTTTTGAGCCTCAGATTTGTATCATCACAGGATGTTATTACACTGTGATACTTTGATATATCAGCCCCTTCATCCCTCATGCGCTGACCCACAGAGGCTCTGGTGGGGCTACGGGGGGTGGAGCCCACACGCTAGCTACTGTACACTGTGACTCCAGCCCAGTCGCCGGTAACCCCCGCCCGCGCCTCCGGCCCCCCTGCGGGACGTGTTCATCAGAGCTGACAGAGGGCTGAATGGTGGGGCACAACGGAGCCCCACAACGGAGCGCAGGGTTGAGGGTCAGGAGGGGGAGGGGGGAGGGTGAGGGTGAGGGGGCGCCGGGGTAAACTCAGGCTTTTATGGTGGGGACAAAAGCTCAACATGGAATCACAATGCAACGTTATTATGTCACGCCGGGGACAGTGGGGATGGGAAATGTGTATGTGTGTGTGTGTGTAGTAATGTTTTGGAGATGCCGGGGGCGGCACACGATGAGGAAGACAGTCTCTCTGACTGACCTTCCCTGGCAGCAGGGCTGGAGCACCAAGCCTCGGGGGGGAGGGAGAGAGAGAGAAGTGGGGGTGCATTTCAAGGGAACACCCAGGTAGCGACAAATTACTTCTGACAAAGGATCACCAGGCCATGCTTTACTCCCTCCCCCATGGCTGAAAATCGAATTTGAGTCCATAGCTTCCGTGCTTGTGTAAGGAGACACACGGCATGTTTAACAAATCAATCTACTTTGTTTCCACTTTGCCACACATTGTAAGCCAGTTGAAAACCTCCTGTCAGATGTCAGTTGTTTTGTCAATGTGATCCTTGTCGAACACCTCAATCACTCTGAAACACACTCAAAGAACAAAGGCGTAGACCGCACCAAATCTTTCACACGAGGCAGAGAGAGAAAGAAACCTTGATGAGGCAGAGAGCCCAGGGTAACCCCCCCCCCCTCCCTCTTCTCCACCATCTAGTTTCAGTGTGATGGACAACCACAGTGCGTTGGTGTAATGTAATTATCCTCATTCGGGGCTACTGATAGGTATGAGGGAGGTAATTTTCCATCTCTCGCCATGCATGAAGCCCTCCACACCACCATCATCACACTCCATACATTGTTCTTTCTCTCTCCCCCCGGCTTTGTATTCAAAGCTGCCTCGTTCGCTCCCTTGCTCCCTGCACTGTATTAAAATGAAACAGGATAATTTCGACAGAAATTAATTGTCATGGAATAGAATATGTATTATTCACTGGTCACAGCCACCATCTGTAATAACCCTGGAACCTAATGACTGTAATGTGGTTCTGCTCATATCGCTGGTGTTTTATTTGAAGATGAATTCAAAGATGAGTTCCCCCGTCGCCGAGATTAAAAAACCATTAAGCCCGATCCGTTTATCATGTTTGTTTGATTGCTGCTCTGTAATTGCAGCTCGTTTTCCAACGTGGCAGTTGGAGAAGGGAAATCTCCAAACACTTAGGAAATCAAATTGTTTCAATTGAATATGGATTCGAGTATATAATAATAGATGAGTCATTTTCCATCGGCAGAATGTTTTCTGTACTTACTCTGGGCCATCAACATGAGTCTACATCTGTGTGTGTGGGAGTGTAAGGCATGTGCGTCAAGCGCTTGTGTGACTGTGTTAGTTTGTGGAAGAGAGAGATTGCAGAAGTGTTGCTGGGGGTGTCTCCGGCTGCACACATGACGCAACTCCCAGACGAGGAAGGAAGCAGCCTGCCTGTGTCCGGCTGTCTGGGTCACATCACGACCTCCAACAACTTCCCAGACATCATCCCTTCACTTCAGTTGTTCCGACTAGTTGTGTTGACCTGAGTGCTGGAGCTTCTGATTCCACCGTGGCCCCTAGTTCCTTTGTGTGTTTTGGTGCTGTGTGTTGTTTTCCTGTGGCGTGTGGAGCTAGAGAATGTGGAATGGAAAGGTTGGCGTTCTGACAGCCTGTCTGTGTCACTGTCTCCTTCAGGAGCAGGGGCATCTCAGCCATGCAGCCTGCAGACTCTTTTTCACTTGAATTCGACTCAGGGAAACGCACAGAAACGCACATGCTGCACTGTCTCATGCCCAAGCTTACAAACAGCAGCACTGCGTTGATGTCAGTCAAAAACAATGAGGCAATATTGTCATAAAGTAACTCCCCTCAGGTTTCCCCTTGCTCTACAGAATGTCTGTGTGCCGTGGCCCAGTTATGGTCAAAGCCCTCTTGTCCAGAGTTTATTGAATGTTAAGCGCAGCAGCTTAGAGTAGGGAGTCAGTGGGAGGGCTGTTAGTAATTTGTCAGTAGGCCCTGAAGAGAGAATAGCTGCTGTTCGAGCTCTGCTCCAGGTGTATTCCACACACAAGTTCACTTCTTTTCAATGCTCTGGTTAGAGCAAGCTGCCTTGGAAAACGACAGGGTTTCTGCCTAGAGCTGTACTTGTCGTCCCTTATCAGGGGCTGTCAGCAGTGCAAGGTATGTGCAGGTCATCTACCAGACAGGTTAAGGCCCAGGGATGGTAGAGTGCTTGAGGGTGACTGCCGGGTGTGTTTGTGCTGTGCCAGTGGCCATCATGGCTTCTGAGATTTCCACCTTCTCATCACACTGCTCTACTGTAACAGTTCCACATCTGGTTTTGCTGAACTTCACATGAAGAAAAAAAAAATATTAAAGATATCTCATGTGCTTTTAATGAAATGTGCTGTAACCTGGCTATACACTCCAAAGCTAATGTTATTTAAGTTGTTATTCCAGGATGAAAACATTGTAAAAATATATATGTCTGGTTTCCACAATCTATACTGTCTAAGAGAATCTTAATCTTGTCCCATCTAAGAGACAATTGCTTTCATGAGAGTTTTAGTTTCATCTTTGGCTTTGAAGGAGAATTTCAAATCCAATCCAAAGTGCCAGTAGATTACAAAGACAGATAAATAACAGATAAATAACAGACAGATAAACTGATAAAGACAGGGAAAAGCCGAGGTGGCCAGCCCTCTGTAAGCCAGCCCTGGCTCTGTCAGGCCACGCTCATCAGGTCTCAGCTAGCTGGCAGTGGACACCACAGTCATGCAGATCTCTTTCCTGTGCAGGAGGTGAACTTCATTCTCTCTTGTATTTTTCTAAAATGGGTCAGCAGATGTTATGGAAGGAGGGAAGGAGGAGGAGGAAGAAGAAAAACAGCCAAGACAAACAGTTTGCTTAGTAGCGTGGGCAGAGAGAAGAGAGAGAGAAAGGAAGGAAGGAAAGGAGAAAGAGAGAGATGAGGGCTTTCTGTTCTGTTTGACACGGAGGAGAAATATGGATGCTTTTTCTGCGATAGACAGCCCTACTCTAGATTCTGCGATTCCTGCATCTGGTCCACAACATTCTCAGTGGTCCTGCTAAAAGTTGCTTTGCAATATTGTGTCTACTGCACATGTTACACACATCCTATGCGTGTGTCTGTGTAAATATGCGGGTGTATGTGTGCCTGCATGTTGTTGTGGTGGAGCAAGATCTCTTGGCCAGCTTCTACAGTAAGGCCACCCCCTACTTGGTTCAGGAGCAACACAAAGACCTGTTAGATTAGAGACGAGAGGGGCAGAGTGTAGTCACTCCCTCTTCTGGGAACTCAAATCTTTCATACCCTGACGCTCTGCCCAGCACCCTCCCTGAACAACAAGTCACCAGGCTGGAGCCTAGCATGCCAGATAACACAGAATACTAGACTCCCACATTAGAGATGGAAAATGTCCCAACACTTGGCTTATGTACTCAGTGATGCTTTCATCTTTCATTTTAGTTTGAATTTGTCTTGAAATGTACCAATAAAATAGGCTGAAGAAACCCTTTTTGACTGTCGTGGATTCGAGTTTGTTTTCTGGATGTGTAAAATCTATTCCAAGCTACGAAGAATAAACAGATTTTCAGATACAATCACAATTGAATTCAAGTCTTGAATGATGGCTTGTCCAACCGTTTACAAGTTCCTCTTGTAACGTTTTGCAGTTTTGACCATGTGAGCGTATGAAGGATGTCGATGTTCTCGAGATTTGGGCGCAAAGTTCAAAGGTGTATGTTTTGATGTCTTCTTTTCCAGGTCCACATAACCGAGTGTCCCAGTGCCCGGCCAATGAATATGGCTGCCTGGACATGGATCAGTGTATCCCCATGAGCAAGGTGTGTGACGGAGTCCTCGACTGCAACGACGGCTGGGATGAAGGGGCCTTCTGCCGAGGTAGAACACACTTAAACACGCCCTCCCTCACACACACTCAAGCACACAAGGTCTCCTTTACTCTTTGCCTAGTCACTTACACAACAAACACGTCCACACTGCTTAAACATCACACAACCAAACTCATTCTCTCCAACCCTTCGTGCCACTTTGGGCCAGAAGATTGCCCTTTCCCTCAGCAGTCTGTAAGTGCTCTCTCTCTCTCTTTCACTCTCTGTCTTCCCTCTTTCTTTTTTCTTGCCCCTTTTGTCTGCTCACCCCAACTGCAATCTCTCGCCAATACATGGTCCCATCAGCCACTGTAATGAGCTGGCCCCCATTATCACAATGACTCTCTTCTCTCCCGGAGAGAAAGTCATTAATCTATCAATCAAGCCAGCCAGGCTATTCTGATGCTAGCAAGTTGAGCATTCATCCCCGTTAAGCCAGGAGAGAATCCCATCAAACGGCTGATATTAATCAGGGTGGGATAGAGGAGGACACAGTGAGTCCATGAAGTCTCGTAGACGTGGACAAAAGAGTAGGGAAGGTGTTTCATTGTAAGCAGGTTTAAAAAGCAGACCCCTAAAAATAGCTGGCCCATGTTGTGCCTGTTCAGATGAAATGATGGGTGGAATTTTGACTGGAGTTGAGAGGAATCTGCCCAAGTGTGTGCATCAACTACCATCTGCCAATCTCTCCACCCTGCCAGTTGGTAGAACATTGATATGTTGGTCCGCTGTTAGCAACTGAGTTAGTTTAAAGTACTTTCCCAGAATCTGGTATATTCTAACGTGTATTGTGAAAACAAATATTGACAACCACCCCTTTCTGTAAGGCCAGATTCATGTGGCCAAAGTCCTGGAACAAGTTCTGGTTAGTGACCAAACGGCATGACTCAGACTTTACCAAGAACACAAACAAGCGCCCCACCATACCTATACACCACACACAGATAACTGTTTATTTGTCTTGATAATGACAAATCCGTAGCATTGTAGGGCATAGGCATAGAGAGGGCCAATTGGATTAAATCATGGTGGACTTTACACAATGCTAATGAAGTCACGTTGGGATGACACACACTCTCCGCCTGTCACCAAGTACACAGACCCAGCTGTCCCTAGACTAAGCACGCACACTCATACATATACTCACAAACACACACACACACATACACACGCCCATACATACTAACTCTCCCTCTCACACACACACAAACACAGCAACAGTATAGCCAAACCTTCAAGGTCCCCCTTTTGCTTCTGTCATTTCACAAGCATTCCAGTGTTTGCCTTAACAAACTGCAGGGTTGTGCAAACGCTCCTACACACACACCCACACACCCCATACAAACACACACACTCTACTGATGTCTGAAAGCAGACTTTGTCATATTGTGTGTCCAAATAATTATGCCAAAGTTGTTGACTGGAGGAGTCGGGGAAGGAAGGACAGGAGGCATGTTAGTCAGGAAAAGATTCTATCATACTACAATAAATTCCCCTGGCGCACACAATATATGGGCTGGGATGTGGGAGGTTGCGTGGTTTGTGCGAGTGGAGAATAGCCAGAGTTTGGCCTAGGTCGGCCTGCCTGTGGCCTCTATATGGTGTCAAGTCTGGTACTGGGTTAGCTTTAGCTTGCTAACTGCCTGGCTGATGTGATCTATGGAGCCTGACTGAATGAACGTGTGGCTAATTTGTTAGCTTTTCATCGTCGCCCTGCTCCCAAACAGGGAAGCTGCGTGCAGTCTTCTGTCTCAGGCTCTGACAGGCCAGAGTAGAGGTTTGACCTCCTCAGCAACGGCTGAATGACACGTTTGTTCTCCAAAGCCACCGCAAACACCTGAGGTGGAATAGAAGGTCTCTTCAGCAGGTCCCCAGGCTCAAGGGGAGCATGTGTTCCCCTACCTCGCTCCGCCTCCTCCCCCTGCCCCCTCAGGGTCAATGGACCTGTTCAGGGGGAGAGACCACCCCAGCATACTCCACTCCAAGTGGCAGATTGATGGAGAGGAATAACTAAGTCAGGGTGACCGAGCGCTCCAATCTTGAGCTCTCATCTCTTTCCTTACTGTCACAGTCCCAACCTCTCAGAAGTGTAAGGGCTTTTTCAGTGCGGGGCAAAGTAAGCCTGGCTATCTCGCCATCCACAAACACAAGGAGAGTTATTGACCCAAATTACTGTATTGACTGTCTTTATGGTCATGCTATCAGGACCTGTTTTATGGCACGTATTGTTTCATGGAATCAGCCAGGAACTTTCAAACGCAGCACTGTTATTTGGCTATTGGTCATTAATCATCAATTTCCCCTGGGGGATGAATACAATATCTATCCATTTATCTGTATCTATCTATTTCTGGAATGCACTTCAAGAGAGTGATAGAGGATCAATGTCATGCTCTATATTGCTTGTAGAAAAGCAGGGGAGTCTGTGTTTAGTGCTGACTGGACTGGAACATGTCTTGAGTGCCGTAATGGCAGTACACATGGGTTTATATATGTGTGTTTGTAAGTGTCTGGATTTTAATGTGTGTTTGGGGTCAGGGTATGAATGTGGCATCTGTGTATATGTTTTTGATACATACACTGTGTGTGTGTGTGTGGGCCTGTGTGTGTGTGTACTATCAGTTTAGCTAGCAGCAGCATGCTGCCAGTGTTTGGCTCAGCGTTAGCCCCTGTTTGCTCTCCAACCTGGTGTCTGCTAGGCTTGTTTGCTCACGGTTACTTTGTCCCCTCTTTCGACTCAACTGGGACTGCAAACAGCTGCCTGGATGCGAACACACTGCCCGCTCGTTCACACGTACACAGGCATGCAGACACACACACACACACACACACAAGCAGGCAGGCACACACAGACACACACACGAACAGGCAGGCAGGCAGGCACACACACACACACACACACAGACACACACACGAACAGGCAGGCAGGCAGGCAGGCAGGCACACACACACACACACACACACACACACACACACATACACAAGCAGGCAGGCACACACAGACACACACACAAACAGGCAGGCACACATACACACACAAGCAGGCAGGCACACGCGCACACGCACACACACACACAAACATACACAGGCAGACACTTGCATGTTGTTACCTTCCTGTAGTCTGATTTATCACAGCTAACTACTGTATACACTATACCCTTGCTCCCTGTAAATGCTCCATGCTATCCATACAGAATATTCTGTCAACATCATATCATAGCCTGTTCAGTAGATCAGTAGAAGGAACACATCTTGAAGCTATTTTGCACTAACTGAATGGTTGAGACTGCAGAGTTTTAGACTCGTCCTTGTTACGGAGGGCAGTGATATATTTCCTTGGTTTGGTTGTAAATACATCCAAGTAGGTGGCAGAGCATGGTGGTAATTGGAGTTTCTATGCATTGTTATTATTTTAATGTATGAATGTAATAAATTTTTGAACAATGTTGAAGAATAGGACAGGCTGCTGGGTAATATAGTCCTAAATCAATTACTGGCATGGGTAAGTAGTCCCAAATCAAATATATCTCAGGTAATATAGTCCTATATCAAACACTGCTCTGGATAATGTAGTCCTATATCAATCACTACTACTGTATTATGTAGTCCTATAGGAAAAGGCATGCTGCTATTACTCACGGCTGCTGAACACGGACATGTCCAGACTTGTTGCCAGACAGTGGTTTAGGAATGTCTCGACCCTAGACACAGAGAGCTTCCTCACTGTTTAAGTACCACTTGTGTACCACAGTTTGTAATTGGACGCATGATTGTTGTCCTCGTGTCTGTAATCTGACAACCCCTTGTTCTCAATCAAGTGTGTTGATATACGTGCATGGGAATGGACAGAAGACATTGACAGAAAACGTGACTGAAATATTGTGTGATTTTTCAGTTATAATGGTGTAAATGAGAGGTCTAATGAGAGCTCAGTGTGGTGCATGGGCCAGGCCCCACCTCCACACCACCCTGCTCATGGCTGGGCAGATCAAACACTGATGTAAGGACACAGTGCCCCAGGACTGTTGGAGGAAACATCCAACTTTCACACGTTTCCTCCGCATCTCGCTTTGGACAACCTCCAACAGCATCGGCCTTCTGTGTGTGTGTGTGTGTGTGTGTGTGTGTGAGGTTCAAAATAGGACCAAAAGGCACAGTTAACATCATTCTAATTCTATTTGTCTTCAACCATGATACACTCGCAGTGTGTTTGGACTTGTTGGCAGGTGTCCCACGAGCAGCAGCGACATTGTCTCAGTGTGAGACCTGTTGGCTCAGCCCAGACCTCTCCTCTCCTGGAGAGGAATGTTGTCTTGTTCTGAGCCTGAGCTTGTGTGCCAGTCGGCATTAGGATGGCTGTGCCATGTGCCGTGTGTATATGTGTGTGTGAGTGAGTGAAGGGATTTGATACGCCACTGTGTGTGACGAGGCTCTTCCTCTTCGGAGCCGACACACACAAAGGGACATTGTGACCCAGAAAGCCACAGGCTTCAGGAGGAGGGTCCTTCTCTGGGTCCACTCTTCTCTGGCCACAATCGACGAAGCTAATGCAACCCTTAACATCCTCAGGGTGTGTGTGTGTGTGTGTTGGCTTGTTTGCGTGTAAATGTCAGTGTACTTTGTGACAGCTGTGGAACTTTTGAAGGATGACACTCATTTGGACCATGTTGGAAAGACTGGGAATTTTCCATCTTAGATATCTTCCAGTAGTATGAATAGGCTGTTTTGATGCTTTGATTACATTTCTCACAGCGTGTTCTGTTCTATGTTGGTCTTATCAGTGTTATCATGTAAACTTTATGCATACCGAATCATGTCAATGTCAGACAGGTAATACTTCAGGTAATACATTCAAGACACCAACACGTCAACACTGCATTCAGTGTATACAGCCTGTCATCAATCTATTGTCAGTCTTTGCTGAAATGTTGCAGTAAAAAGCACCATCCCATCTGGTGTCCATCCTGAGGTGGTGCATCTGTCCTACTTGTGTTCTGTGCCAGCAGACTGTGTCCTTGAGTGACCTCTGAGGAGAAGATAGACCCTCTATCTGTCTCTGCATCCAAATCACCTCTTATGGCACTGTCGGTCCACAGACACATAAACACACACACACACACGCTTAGACATGCACACACACACACACACTCAGAGCTTCTGCCATACACACACATACACGCTAAGACATGCACACATACACACACAGACATGCTTAGACACCCACACACGGACTCAGAGCTTCAGACTGACACACCCATACATGCTTACTAATACACACACACACACACACACACACACACACACACACACACAAGCTCAGAGCCTCAGACTCACAGACACAAACATGCTAGGACACCCACACAGACACCCTCAGACAGACCCACACATTTACGCTTAGACACACAAACCCGCTCAGATATGCCTCGACACACATGGACACACACTGTGGAAATCAGGTTTGAATGTAACTGTGGGAAGATAGTGCTGGGATTAAGATAAGAGTCTGAAAGCAGATATGCAAACAAGCTTGTTCTCCATTCTCTCACGATTGGAAGCGATTCATTAACTATTCGCTTTTTACTTTTGGCCATCCCTCTCCCCCCACACCCGCCTTCCTCCATTTCTTTAGGGTCTTCCCTCCCTGTAGACCAGCCTGATGACCCAGAACGCTGTGTGGAGGCTTTACAGGCCCACCATATTTGTTTGTTTCTGTCTAGACATCCTCCCTCTCGGAATCTCATATTGCATCTGTACAGACTCTCGTCTCTCTCCTGTCTGACTTCCAGAAGGCGCGCCGGACTGTGCCACCCACGGCTGCCATGGCAACTGCTCTGTGACGCATGACGGACCCAAGTGCTACTGCAGCTCCGGCTACGAGGTCGCCGCGGACGGCAGGGCATGCCAAGGTGAGGGGTGCTAGGCTAGGCTAGGCTTAAAGTTACACGTTTCACCACAAAGTTCAAAGTTCAGTATCTAAATACACCATGCTCCCAAACATTTAAAGAGATTAGGTGGTTATGTAATACTTATAAACCCGAAACTTAATCTAATGGTCACATCATTCTAGTGGAGATGGACAGATTAGCTTCCACGTTAGCTCATTTACTAATTGACCAGGCAGCTAACTAACCAGGCAGATACCTGGCTTTGTACGCGTCCTCGGATGAGAGGGCATGAGTCAGGTGACGCCAGCAGATCCACAGTTGAATGACAGTGTGTGTGTACTGCATGTTGTCATCTCCACAGACTTCAACGAGTGCAGCGTGTACGGGACGTGCAGCCAGTCGTGCGCCAACACTGAGGGCTCGCACAGGTGCAGCTGTGTGGAGGGCTACCTGCTGCAGCCGGACAACCGCTCCTGCAAGGCCAAGAATGGTAGGGGAGCCCTCTGAGAGGCAGGCAGACACACAGACAAGCAGGCAGGCAGACATTGAGGGAGGCAGGCAGACACACAGACAAGCAGGCAGGCAGACATTGAGGGAGGCAGGCAGGCATAAACACCCTCCAACATACAGGAAGCTGTACATCGAGGTATTCACGCAGACAGAAGTGCAAGCTCGATTTTTGAGACATACACACACGCACACGCACAAACATGCACACACCACTTTTTCCCAATAACACTCTTGCATGTATAGCATGAGTGTTAGACCTGAGCTAGACCCTAGGTCAAATCCCTCATGCTGTCCTTCCCCATATCTCCGTCCGTATCTGAAAGCTTGTCATGCTGTATTCCATTGGTCTAATCAGATTTGCATGGTGTGACACTTTCTCTCATGCTGTAACAATTGAATTAAAAAGGGCCGGGGGGGGGGGGAGGGGGGTTCAGGTGTGGATGTGTGACCCATCTCCCTGTAATGCTGTCTCACTCTCGTCTCTCCAAATGCACCCTTCCCTCCCTCCCTCCCTCCCCCCCCTCCCTCCGTCTGTCCCCCAGTCCCAGTGGGCCGCCTCCCCATGCTCCTGATCGTCAACCTCCACGACATCCGCTGCACCTCCCTGTCGGGCGCCCCCTCCCGGCTGCCCGCCATCGAGACCAAGCAGACCATGGCCATGGACTTCGTCTACGCCGAGGAGATGGTGTGCTGGGTCACCCTGGGCGACACACCCGCCGCCACCCAGCTCAAGTGCGCCAGCATCCCCGACCTGAAGACGGTGACGGACGTGCGGACCATCAACATCTCCCTCAGCCTGCACCGTGGGTGTTGAGTTTTGTTTGTTCCATTAGGCAGCTGCCATGTTTGTTTGTGTGGCCTGTATTATTCCCCTCGTTTTACGGTGGATAAACGTTCCCCATCATGTCACATTAAGATTCAGCTGTTGTTCCGGCGGGTGGGCGGGGGGGGGGGGGGGGGGGTTGTAATGTGAACGAAGGCGTGACGCAACCTCAGTGTCCCGCAGCAGAAAGCTGCTGGGCGCAGCAGAAATGAAGACGTCCACGAGCTGCTGTGCCCAGCAGAAATCCTCTAAAGGTAACTGTTAAAGAACAAGGGTGCCCCTGACAGCCCTCTAAATCATCCTATGCGAGGGGAGGGGAGGGAGGGGGGGGCGGCGGTTTGTCGCGCTGACGTTCCATAATATGATACCGATAAAAGTTTATGCCCGCAGTCTTGTAGCTGGCAAGATGTGTTGACACGCACACGGCACCGGGCCTGATATACCCACCACAGCGTGCAGTGCAGAACAGTGTATTCACTGTGTGTTTACAAGTGTTACTTTATTTATTTACTATTTTCACCGACCACACTTCCCTTGTAAACGGCTTGGACCAGATCCAACCGCCTTCCCCATATAGATGGACTCACTTATCATTACTAGGATTGGATGATGGCCGTTTGTGATGGATTCTTTTCCCAGGATGCTTTTCTGTAAATCCTCCCACCGTGTTCTGGGCTAGGATGTGCTACTGCCCCACCCTGATAAATGATGACATGGGACATTTCTGGCCTGCAGTACTAATGTCCTCATAGCCACAGGCTCTGCAGTAACTGATACCTTCATTTCTCTTGGGAAATCCTGGCATTCCCCTTTACTCAGCCCACCCCCTCTCTACTGGCTCTACTCCTCTCTCTCTCTCTCTCTCTCTCTCTCTCTCTCTCTCTCTCTCTCTCTCTCTCTCTCTCTCTCTCTCTCTCTCTCTCTCTCTCTCTCTCTCTCTCTCTCATATTCGATGTACACGTGATATACAGCTGGATGTACCGTCTGACAATGTTTGTTTTTGTCTGTCTGGCTGATACTCTGAGAAGAGTGATCAGGAACATAGACAAAACAACAGGCGTGTGTGTGTGCCTGATTTTTTATCCTAGAAGGTGAATCTGTGTGCCTGTCAGTATCTGGACATATGATATATATATATATTTTTTTAAAGGATCAATATCATTTGTCCCCTGGTGTATGTTCAAGATGTGAGTATTAGTCACAGAAAATCCAGACATGAAGAAAACAAGCTCTGATTTGGGTGTCGGCTTAGAATGTGACAGTTCATGACCTACCTCGTACATGCCTCAACTCATGTCATCATCTCATCGAATGAGTCTGATATAATCAGCTTTGCTGGAACCCAGAGGGTAGTGCAAACAGTCAATGTAAAGGTATTGTTTGCCAATGTATGGCTGTCAGTATTGTCTGACTTTCGCAATTCGGCCCTGTTAGTCTTCCCAACTCAGCTTTGAAAAGCAGCCTTCCATGAGGTGAACCAGTAACGCAAGGTGGAGAGAAAAGAGCTGAGGAAAAGAGGTGCTGGGAGGGAGGGAGGGAGGAGGAAGGAGGGAGGAGGGAGGAGGGAGGAGGGAGGAGGGAGGAGGGAGGGAGGGAGGAGGGAGGGAGGAGGGAGGATAGAGGGAGGGAGGATAGAGGGAGGGATGGAGGATAGAGGGAGGGATGGAGAATAGAGGGAGGGAGGGAGGATAGAGGGAAGGAGGGAGGATAGAGGGAGGGAGGATAGAGGGAGGGATGGAGGATAGAGGGAGGGAGGATAGAGGGAAGGAGGGAGGATAGAGGGAGGGAGGATAGGGAGTCTGTTGGCTGAGTGGTGAGGGAATCGGGCTAGTAATCCGAAGGTTGCCAGTTCGATTCCCGGTCATGCCGACTGACGTTGTGTCCTTGGGCAAGGCACTTCACCCTACTTGCCTCGGGGGAATGTCCCTGTACTTACTGTAAGTCGCTCTGGATAAGAGCGTCTGCTAAATGACTAAATGTAAATGTAATGTAATGGATAGAGGGAGGGATGGAGGATAGAGGGAGGGATGGAGGATAGAGGGAAGGAGGGAGGATAGAGGGAAGGAGGGAGGATAGAGGGAAGGAGGGAGGATAGAGGAAGGGAGGAAGAGACATGGAACAGAATAGAAATGCTGGAACAACAGCTGAGGGAGTCTGTGTTGAGGTGAGCATGGTGTGTGCGTGTGCATGTGTGCAGTTCCCTGCTGCAGTGGTAATGCAGATGGTATTTACATTTATTTGCCAGTGAATGTCAGCGACACGATCACATAATTCCTCGCTCCGGTACAGTTCTGTCAGGCTACTCTGCAGTCATCACACACACCCCCCCACCCCCACCCCCGCACCCCCACCCCCCCACACACACACACACACCTTACCCTGCCCCTTTGACCCACATACTACCTGCTCTCTTGAGTGCCAGCACTCTGATTTCTGTACTCTACACATTGTAACCTTGTAACCTACTAATTTATGTATTCGTGGCATTAAGGCAGACTCAGAAGAGAAGCTGGAATGACAGGGGAGTTTATGGGTCTAAAGGGTCTGAGATCGTGACCTCGCACAGATGGTCTGAACCCTATTAGAAAGAGAGAACCGTCACACTGATGTAGGTCCACAGATTTTTCATATGGGTCAAGGGTGAGACTTTGTATGAAGGCTCCCGCTACAGATCAACTAGGTAATGATCAACAAATGTAACTATTGAGTCGGTAGTTTGTATTTACACACTCACCGTTACACACACCCTTCCTTGTTTTAGCCACATTAGCAGGGCACACTCCTGCCCGTTGCTATGTATAGATCTAGGGAAGGACCCTGGTTTCACACAGTGGTTTTTTTAGTGATTTATGTGTGTATAAATGTGTGCTTGGGTGTATATATATGTGTGAGTGCACACGTTCTGAGTATATGAGTGCTCCAGATGTGGTTTGTCAGGGTCCTGATGGTCTGGACCGCAACGCACAAGCGCGCACACGCACAGCACAGCACATTGGGATCGTCCCTGAGCAGCAGGGTTTCTAAACCTCTGAATCTTCATGGTGTGTTTCCTGCTTGCTGGCCTGTCAACTTACCCAGGGCTGTCAGTTGGCCACCTTCTCATGCCTTCCCCTGTGGAAGGCCATACCACAGTCCAGAAACCTGGAATAGTCGACGATAAGACTCTCGAGAGACAGAGGTCGTAAGGGTCTTTTAGTGTATGTGAACCTAAGTGTGAAGGCTATGCATGTGCACAGGCCATAACTGACCAGTACACATACAAAGATACAATTCAGCCATTGACCGCAGGGGATGGAGGCTGATGGAACACAGGTCCTTGGGTGCCACTTAGTCTCGGGCTGAACTGCGCCACTGTCAAAGGAGCTAGAGAAAGGTGCCTGTGTTGAGGGAATAGGTGTCACCTGTTTGTAGGGGAATGAGGCCTGTCCGTGGGTGAGTGTGAGTTTGAGTGTGATACGTGTGTGTATTTGTGCGTTTATTTATAACCCTCAGTGTTTGTGTGTGTGTATTGGCCATCAAGACTGTTTCTTCCTGGCAGCCTAAGGTGGGTGTTGAGGGCAGGAAGTGCCAAAGGTCCTGGAAGGGGGGGACATAAGGGGCGGAGCTTATTTAGCATTTCCCAGCAAGCTTGCTTTCCATTTACGAGAAAACGAAAATGAGTTCAAAGAGAAGACGAGGAGTTTTTATTTTTCTATCTGAGTCAATGGATTGTGCAACACACTTTCTCTCGCTCTCTCTCACTCTCTCTCTCTCTCTCTCTCTCCCTTTCTCTGTTTCCCACCTTCATGTGCACACACACACACAAACACACACAATTTCTCCACTCCTTTTTGTTCTCCGTCTGACAAGCAGCTGGGAAAGTTTAGTGGTGGGCTATGGATTAAAAATGATACCAATGGGAGTATCACTACCACTTCTGAACCCAGCTACACACACACACACACAAACAAACGTCCACCTCGCTCCTTTCTCAGAAACCAGACCGAGGAGTTGTGTAGGCCTAGTGGAACAGTCAGCAGAGAAGGGTCGGTTCTCCTCTCCTTCTCATGTGTTCTCTACCCTCCTCCGGGGCAAATTTTTACGAGATCCTATATTTACGGTTACCTCCCTCAGAACATGAGGAGCAATATGCCAAAACCACAGGGTGTTAGTCAATGATTGATTTCCACTTGGAGTGGCACCAAAAAGCGTCATGTTTGGGATATAAAGCTTTCTGGACCGGTAGGAGCTGTTAGAGTGGTGCAACTGGGTATTAATTACTCACCTCTGTTGTTTCAGTGTCCCAGTGTTTCTCCCTGTACCACAATTGCTGCATGCAAACAAACACACCCTGGTGTTCTTTCACAAGCACACAAACACTTTCACACACACGCCCACATGCCCACTCGCACACACATAGCCACACACCTCAGGACTCCTTGTGTTTCAGCAACAAAGCACTGGTTCCATCTGGAGACCAGAGGATACATCAGACCCAGATGTATCTGTCTCCCTCTCTCTCTGTCTGCTTGTCCACCTCTCTGTTTCTGCTGCTCTCTCTCTCTCTCTCTCTCTCTCTCTCTCTCTCTCTCTCTCTCTCTCTCTCTCTCTCTCTCTCTCTCTCTCTCTCTCTCTCTCTCTCTCTCTCTCTCTGTGTATGTGTCTACGTGTCCCTCTTTTTTGTCCCTCTCCTTCCTCTGTCTCTCTCTCCCTCCCTTTCTCTGTGTATGAGTGGCAGAGTTAACGGTACTTCAGCTGTGTGTGTGTGTGTGTGGGGGGGGGACTCCAGCAGTCACGCTAGCAGGAGGAGCATAGTTTCCCAATCTCAGAACAACCTGGAAATTGAACTGGAACTGTGGCTGTGAATCAGCCTTTAAGTGTGCATGGATGCACGCTTGAGTGTGTGTGAGTGAGATGCAGTGTGTTCTGAGCCACAGTTTGCGAGAAGCATGATGGCAGCTGTTTCAACACAAGGCAGCATGGGAGTTGGTGCCCCCCCCCCTCCCTTCCCGCCTCCTACCACCCTCCCACAGCTGGGCCCTCCTGTCACCCTTCCCCAGCCCTGTCCCAGACCTCCCACCCGCACCACGAGCCCCCCACCCCCCCCTCTCCGCTCTCAGATATAGACAGCCATTGTTGGAGCGCAGGGCGGAAGTCAGAGGGGGAAGGAGGGGAGGATGGGAGAGAAAGAGAGAGAGGCTTTGGCAGTGTCCAATATTAACACCATTAGCATGTCAAAGGCCAGAACGCCGGTGCTCGGTCACACTGTTCTCCGTTTTTCACTATGAGGATTGTGTTGTGGTTGCAGTAAGCCTCCCTCGTAACGAAGCCCCTAGATTTGTTCAAACTCAGTTGAGTGACCTCAATAATAACCTAAGAGTTTCAGACGCTGTGAAAATGAGACCTCATCTTGAAATGGGAGATTTTTTGTCATTAAATGTTTCAGACAAGGTTTCAGAATTCCCGACACGAGTTGAAAGGGTTCATGTTGCTGCAGCATTTCTGATTGAGGATTCACCTCAGAGACAGCCATCGCTCACTCCCCCACTCCTCCATCCCTCCATCCTTCAACCTTCCATCGCTCCATCCGTCTCCCTCTCTCTCCTTAATCAAACCTGTGTGAAGCCAGTGATGGACAACTCCCCCTAGAATGGTCATACTGTAACAGCACTGACAGGAACTCATCAATTACACTGCCCTTGTTCTTTCACTCTCTGTTCTTCCTTTCTTTCTTTCTCTCTTTCTTTCTCACTTTCATACTCACCCTCTCCTTCTTCCTCTGTCTATCTCAATATGCCTTTCTTCTCTCACTTTCTCTTACATACACACACACACACACACACTATCACACACTCACTGTCTCCCCCCCTCTCTCCCTTGTCGGCAGATGTGGAGCAGATGGCTATCGACTGGCTCACCGGAAACTTCTACTTTGTGGATGACGTGGACGACCGGTTGTTTGTGTGCAACAAGGACGGGCAGACGTGCGTGACCCTGCTGGACCAGGAGCTCTACAGCCCCAAAGGCATCGCCCTGGACCCCACCATGGGGTGAGCACCGGGTCACACAAAGTAACGAGCGGAGAGTCGAGCCCGCTCTTAGGTTTCCGAGAAGGCTATGTAGTGTTCCTAGGAGCAGAGTAGAGAGGACGGATGCGAGTGAGGAGGTGATTGACCCGGAGCTCTCGTGACATTTCCTTTTTGAGACCAAACCGATTGGTTGACACGCGCGCACGCACACCGCCCGCGCGCTTCCCCACGATTTAAACGATGACACACCGACACCCCGTGTACCGTTCCCTTTTTCCAAAGGGTCACTTCTCAATTTGTCCGAAAACGTGCCCGCGGTGACAAACGTGTTCATCGTTTCGCACCTCTCAGCACAACCCAATCATTTCCACCAGACCCAATCAGCTTCTTTCACTTCCCCCCGTCCGTCAAATCACTCACCTCTCCCCTTTATTCTATCTCTCTGTCGTCTGCGACACGCTCCCTCTGTCTCCTTCTCCCGTCCCAGGAAGGTGTTTTTCACCGACTACGGACACGCTCCCAAGGTGGAGCGCTGTGACATGGACGGCCAGAACCGCACCAAGCTGGTCGACACCAAGATCGTGTTCCCCCACGGTGTCACCCTGGACCTGGTCAACAAGCTGGTCTACTGGGCCGATGCCTACCTGGACTACATCGAGGTGGTGGACTACGAGGGCAAGAACAGACACACCATCATCCAGGGCTTAATGGTGAGGAGGGCTCTGTCAGAGCGGGCTTCATAGTGCACTGGAGCTTGGGCACTCGCATGCTTATCTTGAAGGAAGAGAGGGAAATGTGCTCCAAGTCTTTGCTTGTCTCTCGCCCTACCAGAACCAATATCTTAGTGTTCCCCCTTTCTGAAGCACCGGAACCACTCACCAGCTCCACTCAGTGTCAAACTCCTAGCTGAATGATGTGTTCCCTTACTAATAACACTCTATATAGTCAATACTGTCCTTCTGTGTGTTTCAACAGCCAGCTCAACTCCCCCGCGGGAGTGTTTCAAACCCCCCATTTATAGCCTTGATTGATATCATTAAACAGTTTGATGTTTCTGGCTTGTCCCCTTTTAAAACATATTAAGCTAGCTGCCTATAGCGCAATAATGATCTTAATTCAATCAAGCACACAAAGTGTGTGTGTGTGTTTGTACTGGCTGAGGGGATGATGAACAAACCCACGGCTGTTTGTCGCTGACAGTCCAAGGAGCTTTGTTAAAGCGACCGGTGCCTTGTAAAACAAAACCCAGTTAAGCTGGGAGATGATGAAGCTAGCCAAAACGCTTTCAGTCCTCTCCCTCTCTTTTTCTATATCTCTCTCTATTTCTCTTTCTCTCTGTCTATTTCTCTCCCCCTCTCTCTCTCTCTCTCTCTCTCTCTCTCTCTCTCTCTCTCTCTCCCTCGCTCTGTCTATTTCTCTTTCTCTCTTTATATTTCTCTCTGTCTCTCTCTCTCTCTCTCTCCCCCCCTCTCTCTGTCTATTTTTCTCTCTCTTTCTCTTTCTCTCTTTCTCTCTGTCTCTCCCTCTCTCTCTCTCTCTCTCTCTCTCTCTCTATTTCTCCCTCCCTCTCTCTCTCTCTTTATATTTCTCTCTTTGTCTCTCCCCTTCTCTCTTCCTCTTTCTTTCTCTCTCTATCTCACATACACACACACTCTTTGTCTCTCACCCTCCCTTTTTCTCCTGCTGGCCAATCATGTTAAGTTTGATAATGTAGTGATGATTTAGATGATGGGGACAATTTGGTTTGATGATGATGAATGTTCGAGGGGAAGCTTGTCGTCCAGAGAGAGCGAGCGAGAGAGAGAGACTACATGATGAGCTTTTAATCATTCTTGCTAACAGAAACACAACTTAGTAGCAGCTAATATAAAATGCATGGAGTGCTCCACTCATATTAAAATGAAAGCATACATGTAAATGTATTATTGTACAGTTAATTTCAAGCGCCTGTCTGACACAGCAGCTGTGACTTAATAAAGACAATCCAACTGTCATACCACCTGCAACTGTTATTATATGGTTAAAATGTTGTTTAAATAGGTTTGATCTTTCTTTGACAGATTGAGCACCTGTACGGTCTGACTGTGTTCGAGAACTACCTGTACTCCACCAACTCTGACGAGGGGAACCTCAACATCAAGACCAGCGTGGTCCGGGTCAACCGCTTCAACAGCTCCGACTTCCACGTGTTGACACGCCTGGATAGGGGCGGTGCCCTGCACGTGTACCACCAGAGATGCCAGCCCTCAGGTACCCACCTGACACACCCACCAGGAGAGCCCTCTAGCACAGCCGGAACACAGGATTAGCACCATTCACCACTGTATGAATTGCAGTTCATTCTTGGTGCATCCTGGTTTTGGGACAGGGACTATGTCCCTGTTGATGGGGTGTTATGCTGCAATGTTCATGCCCCCATGTCCCTCCTCCCCTCCTCCCCCTCTCCCCCCCTCCCAGTGAGGAGCCACGCCTGTGCCACAGACCAGTTTGGCAAGGCTGGAGGCTGCTCAGACATCTGTCTCCTGGGCAACAGCCACAAGAGCCGCACCTGCCGCTGTCGCTCCGGGTTCAGCCTGGGCAGCGACGGCAAGACCTGCAAGAGTGAGTACCACACAGTACCCCTACACGCATGCACACACGCATGCACACACACATGCGCGTCCTGAGTGTGCCGCTCATAAGCCCCTGCAGGTGCCCAGAGATGTATCCATGATGATAACGAGGATGATGACAGAAAGGATAAATAACGAATTGGCAGATTGATTGAAACTCCAATTACCATGCGACCATGGCGACGACCCTCCCCTCCGTCCACAGAACCCGACCACGAGCTGTTCCTGCTCTACGGGAAGGGGCGCCCTGGCATCATCCGGGGCATGGACATGAACGCCAAGGTGACCGACGAGTACATGATCCCCATCGAGAACCTGATGAACCCCCGGGCGCTGGACTTCCACGCCGCCAGCGAGTTCATCTACTTCGCCGACTCCACCAACTACATCATCGGCCGGCAGAAGATCGACGGCACGGAGAGAGACACCATCCTGAAGGAGGGTGAGGCACAGGGCTGCCCCTGTCAATAGGATATGCGTTACATGGGTTAGGGTTAACCCTATGCAATGTGCAGTAGTCAATATCGACGATGTTGCCCATTGCCCTGCCCCCCCCCCCCAAGGTATTCACACGGTGGAGGGCATCGCGGTGGACTGGATGGGGGGGAACCTGTACTGGACGGAGGACGGGCCCAAGAAGACCATCAGCGTGGCCCGGCTGGGGAAGGCCTCCCAGACGCACAAGACCCTCATCGAGGGCAAGATGACCCACCCCCGCGCCATCGTGGTGGACCCACAACATGGGTAACACTGAGGACAGGGGATGGGGGGGGGGGGGGGGGCGGTGGTGGGTTCAGGTCGTAGGACTTTGAAATAGAATGTTTGTTTTGTTTCCTATTTTATTTTGGATCTGTTTTGATCTTTTATTCATTTGATAGAGACAATCGGAGAGAGAAGAAAGCAGGGCAAGGGGGGATATGAGGGAAATGCCCTGGGCTGCATTCCATTCAGCCACCTGGAATCAAACCCAGGCACCTGCCTATGTAGTACACAATCTACCTAAACATCCTTAACAAGCCCAGGCTGTAATCACATAGACTGAGGCCTAGAGAGTTAGTTATATAGCACCTACAGAACGGGGGCATGGGGTGGTGGAACTATAACCAGAGCGTACTCACTGGCCCCTCCTCCTCCTCCTGCCCCCCCCCCACACCCCACCCCAGGTGGATGTACTGGACAGACTGGGAGGAGGAGCCCTCGGAGAGCAACCGAGGGAAGATCAAGAAGGCGTGGATGGACGGCTCGCACCACCAGGTCCTCCTGACCAGTAAGACGGTGCTGTGGCCCAACGGCCTGAGCCTGGACATCCCCCAGGGCCTGCTGTACTGGGTGGACGCCTACTACGACCGCATCGAGATGATCTACCTCAACACCACCGAACGCAAGGTGAGGTCCTGGGCTGAGGGGGCGTGGAGGTGGGGGTGTGGGGGGGGGGGGGGGGGGGGGGATGATGAAGGGAATCTTATTGGTCATGTGGTAATGTGTTCTCTATCCGCTGATTGGCCAGTTGCTGTACGATGGGCCCGAGCTCAGCCACACCTTCGGTCTGTGCCACTACAAACACTTCCTGTTTTGGAGCGAGTACCGCAGCGGCGGCATCTACAAGCTGGACACCAACACCATGAACGTCACCCTGCTCCGCAACGAGAGGCCGCCCATCTTTGAGATCCGCGTGTACGACGCCCAGCAGCAGCAAGGCAGGCTCTGTTTCCTCTCTCCCTTCCCCCCCTTCTCCTTTTATCTTTCGTTTACACCCCCTCTGGAATTCTAACACTGTGGGTGTATAATGTATGTGTGTATTTGTGTGTGTGTGTGGGGGGACAGGCACCAACGCGTGCAGGGTCAACAACGGCGGCTGCAGCAGCCTGTGTTTGGCCATCCCAGACGGCCGCTCCTGTGGCTGTGCCGACGACCAGGTCCTGGATGCTGACAACGTCACCTGCAAAGGTAACCAGCCTAACCCTCCACTAGGAACAGGACCATGTGACTGTCCTCGCCGCAAGGTTCTAGAACAGCGTGTCGACTTCCCCCTAAACTAGTGTCCACAATACCCAGCTGAGGAGAAGAGCTGTTTCTACAGAGTTTCTCCCTTTTTCTTGATCTCCCTCCCTCTATTCTACCTTCAACTCTCCCTGTCTCTTGTCCCCCCCCCCCCCCCAGCCAACCCGACCTACTTCCCTCCCCCCCAGTGCCAGGCGGGTGAGTTTGCCTGCAAGAACAACCGCTGCATCCAGGAACGCTGGAAGTGTGACGGTGACAACGACTGTCTGGACAAGAGTGACGAGGCGCCTGAACTCTGCCGTGAGTGCCAGGCCTGTTCCAGCAGAGACACACACACACACACCTTCAAGGACTTTACAAGGTCTTCAAAGTATCAGCATCAATGACTGATTAAGCCCTACTCCCAATCTTCTTTTTCCTTGAATTTGATGTGCCCTTATCTCCATCCAGACTTTGTTAGAAGAGAAAGACCAGAAGATAATCAGGAAGACGGTTGTTTAGACGCCTGTGCTCTTCGCTGTGTGTCATGTAGTGTTTAGATGTCAAGCTATCTGTCTGGTAGTTAGATGCGTAGCACCAAACAAACGGGTTATCTCGATGGTGCCTTCTGTAGATTTGAAGGGGGTCCGCTCAGGATCTAACACAGCCTCTCTCCCTCATCCCCCCCCCCTCTCTCTCTCTCTCTCTCTCTCTCTCCCTGTCCCTCCCTCCCTGCAGACCAGCACATGTGCCCGGCTGACAGGTTCAAGTGCCAGAACAACCGCTGTATCCCGGTGCGCTGGCTGTGTGACGGAGATAACGACTGTGGCAACGGCGAGGACGAGTCCAACACTACCTGCTCAGGTACACACACACACACAGACACGCACACTCATACCCCCCACTCACACACCCGCACGTACACACCCATGCTCACATCCACACTTACACACACATTTAGAGGTTTACTCCAAATCCTTCTAACCGTGCCACCCTAACCCTCTCCCCAGCCCGGACGTGCCCGCCTAACCAGTACCCGTGTGCCAGTGGGCGCTGCATCCCCATCTCCTGGACCTGTGATCTGGACGACGACTGTGGGGACCGCTCGGACGAGCCCGCCTCCTGTGGTAGGTCCTCTCTCTCCGCCACACACCTTCTGACTGCTCACATTCCTGCTTGGATAGAGCTTTGTTTGATAGAACGGGTGGGTTTAGCTCGGTGGTTAGAGTATTTGATCGCAGGTTCAAATCCACCCTGGGCTATCTGTCGCTTCAAATAAAAGCATCCGCTAAATGATTGTGCCAGATGATAGCAGGGTTGAAACTCGACTCCATGGCAGTTAGTGGTTGAAACCACCAGTGGAGGTTTGCTCGTCGTCTTTTGTTGCGGTGGAACGTTCATGTTGTGTCTGTGCTGCGTTCCCCAGCCTACCCCAAGTGCTTCCCCCTCACCCAGTTCACCTGCGCCAACGGTCGCTGCATCAACGTCAACTGGCGCTGTGACAACGGTGAGAATCCACAGAGACAGCCCTCTGAGGGTGTCAGCTTAGCACTTTAAACTGCTGTGTTTAATATATGGGTTTTGATATATAACAAACAAACAATATATATATAGATATATATAGATATAAACACACAGTATATCTAGCTGTACCTCAGTTAGCCCATGCCCTCAGTGTTTCCTGCGTGTGTTCCAGACAACGACTGCGGGGACAACAGTGACGAGGCGGGCTGCAGCCACTCCTGCTCCAGCGTGCAGTTCAAGTGTAACAGCGGGCGCTGCATCCCAGAGTACTGGACCTGCGACGGGGAGAACGACTGTGGAGACTACAGTGACGAGACCCACGCCAACTGCACCAACCAGGGTGAGCACCGGGCCTACTGGACCCCGGGACAGACCTGCCTCGTTGGGTCTGACTGACCCGGAAGTACTGCTCCTGAAGTACTGCTCCTGGCTCTCTGGAGTACCTGTCCTTCTGACGTGTGGCTTACATTACATGACATTTACATTTAGTCATTTAGCAGACACTCTTATCCAGAGAGACTTACAATAAGTACAGTTACATTCCCCGAGTCAAGTAGGGTGAAGTGTCTAGCCCAAGGACACAACTTCATTACGCATGGCCGGATATCGAACCGGCAACCTTCTGATTAATAGCCCGATTCTCTAACCTCTCAGCCATCTGACCCATCGGCTTACCGGACCTGGTGGAAACCACCTCCCTGCTTACTACCATCTTCATAAGATGGCAGTGGGGTTACAGAAGTATTGGCTAGGAATCTCAGCCCTCTATCCATATTAATCAAGTCCACTTAGTTTCTTGTAGACCAGCACATTGCTTCACCCGAGCCGGAGACAGTACTATCAACGCACTCCAGAGTGTGTCTGTGCGTGTGGATCCAGTTTCAGCCGTGTGTATGTGTGTGTCACCGTTTGGAAGACTAGAGTGGTTGTTTCAGCGAGGATGACGGTGATCCATCACACACACACACGCTCCCACGCCTGCGCGTCCGGGCACGTGTCGGCTCTCGTTTTAAACAGACCCTCCGTCTCGCTGGACTCGGGACGTGTTTATGTTCTGTGGTCAGCTGAGCCTTTGGCTGGATTGGAAAGCCAAGCTGCGTCCCAACAATGAGGCTCTTCTGTCAGCTGGTGGGGAGCGCAGTGTAGACGTGTTCCTCTTCTTCTCCCCTCAAGCCCGCCTTCAGGGCCCAGGGGCTTTTTAGCGATGATAACTTGAAGTGATCTGACATTTATTTCATGCTAAGTGATCCAGGACCCTTCGGGTCAGGCAGATAAAGGTCGTAAATCCACGTGGATGCTCTTGTGGTGTCTCCATGTAGAGGTTTTGTTAGCATTTTAGCCATGCTAGGGTAAGAGGTCACCCTTTTCCCTTGGTTTGTGCTGGAGGTGGGGAGCGGAGTTGGGATGTATGTGTGTGTGTGTGTGTGAGAGAGACAGAGAGAAACAGGGAGAGAGAGGTAATGGCTGAGTTAGGCTCTGTTTGTGTTGGCCCCATGGGGAACCACTAAGCGCTCTGCGTTTCCTGTCTCACTCTCTGCCCCCCCCCCCCCCCCCCCTCTCTCTCTCTCTCTCTCTCTCTGTCTCTCTCTCTCTCTCTCTGTCTCTCTCTCTTTCTCTCTGTCTGTCTCTCTTGTTTTGGTTTGAACAAAGTTGCTATCAGCCATGCAAGAAAGTGTGTTTGTATTCTGGTGTTTTGAGATCTCCTCTCAAGGCCTCCTCCTGTAGTCTCAGCAGTGGCCTAATTAGATATCTGTGCCCAGTAGGAGATAATGACTGTGTTGGGCCTTCTGTCTGGGCTTCATTAGCGTGTTTGGAAAGCTAATATGCTTGACTTAACCTACAAGTATCACCTTCCCCATCTGAAACATCTAGGGATTACTGTCTTTGTGGCTTAATGCAACTTTCTAAATGATGCCCTTAATCTACTGCTGGTATTGTTCAATGACCCACATATTAACCCTGTCTGTTTCGGTCCAGCTTATGTGAGTGAGTTGACCTATTGACCCTGGTTCCTTTGTGTCGGTGGTTGACTAGTCAAGGCTGTGTTATGTAAGATGTGCTCACAATGCCCCCCCCCCCCCCTCCTCCAGTCTCTGCAATTGAACAAATACTTTTCCCCCTTTTTCTTCACTTTATGTTAGTGGATAATAATAATCTCAGTGTGCTTTCACTCTGTCTGTTTGCTAATCTCTCTCTCTCTCTCCCTCTCTCCCTCTCTCCCTCTCTCCCTCTCCCTCTCTCTCTCTCTCTCTCTCTCTCTCTCTCTCTCTCTCTCTCTCTCTCTCTCTCTCTCTCTCTCTCTCTCTCTCTCTCTCCCTTCCTCTCTCTCTCACCAGCCACTCGTCCTCCTGGTGGTTGTCACGTGGATGAGTTCCAGTGTCGGATGGATGGACTGTGCATCCCCATGCGGTGGCGCTGCGACGGCAACACCGACTGCATGGACCTGAGCGACGAGGGCAACTGCGAAGGCGTCACTCACACGTGTGACCCCGCCGTCAAGTTCAGCTGCAAGGACTCTGGTGAGGGAGGAGGGGTCCGGTCAGGGCCCACAGCAGGGGTCCCTGGCAACAGGGATTCCATAAGAATGAACATGCAGCGATGATGTCCAGTACTTTAGCTTGTTTGTTCACATCCCCGGTGGGAGTGGAGCACCTCTAATAGAAACGTTTAATCGGCCTGGAACACCGTTCTTTGACGGTGTTACTGTGTTGCTTTGGAAGGAAGTGTCTGCTCATTAGAAATGACGGAGTCAACTCGCGTCTCGAGGGGAAGCTGGTGCCTTTTGAAGGTTGTGTCATCCAGCCCCCGTTGTCCTGCTTGTGTCCCCAGCCCGCTGCATCAGCAAGGCCTGGGTGTGTGACGGGGACAGCGACTGCGAGGACAACTCCGACGAGGACGACTGTGAGGCGCAGGCGTGCAAGCTCTCCCACCACGTGTGTGCCACCAACGGCTCCGTCTGCCTGCCCCCCGAGAAGCTGTGCGACGGCACAGACGACTGTCCCGACGGGTCCGACGAGAAGCTCTGCGGTACAAGTCCCTCCTGCGACGCGACGACACGCGTCCTCACGCTCGCATTTCATCGGAACGACAATGCCTGACCCCCCCCGGCTCCCTCGCTAATTCTCCTCTCCCTTCTCTCTCCCCTCCGCCTCCCTCCTCCTCCAGACCTGTGTGCTCTGGACAACGGCGGCTGCAGCCACAACTGCAGCATCATCCCCGGGGAGGGCTTCATGTGCTCCTGCCCCCTGGGCATGGAGCTGGGCCGAGACAACAAGACCTGCCAGATCCAGAGCTTCTGTGCCAAGCACCTGAAGTGCAGCCAGCGCTGCGAGCAGGACAAGGCCTCGGTCAAGTGCTCCTGCTACGAGGGCTGGGAGCTGGAGCCCGACATGGAGAGCTGCAAGAGCGCTGGTGAGGACTGAGGCATGGAGCAGAGCAAGGGGGGTCAGGGAACATGCACATATGAGGGCGTGTGGGTTTGTTGGAGGAGCGTGGATTGACCAACATAGGAACATAGTTCTATTTAATTGACCAGAAACGGGGAGTATTATTGTTGACGTCCAACCTTCTCTCTCGCTCTCAGATCCGTTCAAGCCCTTCATCATCTTCTCCAACCGCCACGAGATCCGCCGTATCGATCTCCACAAGGGGGAGTTCAGCGTCCTGGTGCCCGCCCTGAGGAACACCATCGCCCTGGACTTCCACCTCAGCCAGAGCACCCTGTACTGGACCGACGTGGTGGAGGACAAGATCTACCGCGGGAAGCTGTCCGAGAACGGAGGTGAGACAGCAGCTAGAGTTTAGTGGCTGGACGCTAGATGATGTTACCTGCTGTTTTAGACACTTCTTCTTGTAGAAATTATTTTACACATGTAGAGTGAATACCTTTAATTATTTAGAAAAATTTATTTGTATTCGAGGCCTCTGAGGAGCATGGTTATACCAAGGGCAGTTTTCACATCGAGAGATTTAGTGTCAAGGACTGATTACTTGTGTGAGAATCTAGCTTTTGTTTCTTGTTATCATGTCCAGGTCATGATGACACTGGAACCATATCTTTTGAAGGCAGGGGGAGGTGATTACTCTGTAATGTTTACAAATATGTTTTTATAGATTAACACTTTTTGTGTTTCCGGCCTGTTAGAAATCATCTGAAATGAACATGAAACCCTGCTGCCTATTACATTTAAAGATTTCTTCAAAAAAGGAGCCTATTTCTCCCATCAGCAAAATCTGCTTCCAAATCACTTGTTCTGAGCTAATGCACTGCCCTTTCCTCAAACAAAAGTTGTGTTACTTACCTTGGCTGGTCTGGTCCAGTCCAGGGTGCCTGTTTGTGTTCCAAGCCCCAATCTCCTTGGTCACGGTTGGCCTTGGCTGATCCCAAACTCCAGGTCTCTCCACCAATCAAGGCTGTTCCCAGGCTAGCGCCACGGTGGTTCAGGGGCACACGGAAGGCTTTGTCTCTTCCCATTTGTCTCGGTCGCTCGCCTTGCGTGACTGCAGCAGCCAACATGGCCATTTTTTCCGTAAAGAGTAGGATGAAGAGGAGGAGGAGGTGGTGTGTGTGTGGGGGGGGGGGGCTCAGAGGTTTAGTGTTTGTGTTCCCAGCAACACAGAAAAACAACAGCCCTCCTCAGAGCCCGTTGTGTCTGACTCACATACATCAGCTCCCTTTGCTTCTTTATGGAGGGCTTCTATTTTGCAGCGCCTTCGCAGCTGTTGAATAAAGAGTTTCAGTGTACTGCCAACTCCAGGCAGAAAACGCCCCTCTACAGGAAAGGCAGGTTTGGCTCCAGCACGACAATAAGCAGAGCTGTGAAGAGAAGCGTCCATCCTCCTAACGAGGGCACTGGAGCGGCCTTGTGAAGGATCGCGGGGGGGGGGGGGGGGGGGGGGGGGGGAGAGGAAGTCTCTCGGCCTGAGAGGAACCTGTTCTCACTCGGTTTTCACACTTCTGTTGCTAGAGCCAGTGGTTTCTGAGAAAAGCTTGGGGGAACATGGGAACAAATGAACCGCACGCAGAGAAATTGAAAGGGAGTTGCTGGCTCGGTTTATGGCTTTTGGAAGACGGGAATTGTGCGTGTGTGGGGGGTAAGGTTATTGTTGTTGGAAACCACACTGAAGAACTGTTTGTGCCATTCTCTGACTGATTACACGGAGCAGGAATGCCAAACAGTTGTGTATTTGCCAGTGGTTAGGCTGCACGGAAACCTGAGACTACGGTCATACTGATCAGTTTTCACATAGCACATTGTGTCAACTGTTCACTTAACCGGTCAGGCTTTCTTCAGGCTTTTACTGGAAGTTTTCCCTTGTCGGCATCATCTGTCTTGAGTTTCTCATTGTAAATAACGAAGCATTTTCTTCTTCATTCTTCACGTTATGTAAAGGTTGGTCAGAATGTGTATCACGTCAACGACCCCCCATAACTGAGTACCCCCTTCTCTCTCTCTTTCTCTCCACCCCCCCTCACTCTCTCTTTCTCTCCACCCCCCCTCACTCTCTCTCTTTCTCTCTCCACCACCCCCCCCCCCTCTCTGTCTCTCCCCCACCCCGTGGCCGGCAGCCCTGACCAGTTTTGAGGTGGTGATCCAGTACGGGCTGGCCACCCCCGAGGGCCTGGCGGTGGACTGGATCGCAGGGAACATCTACTGGGTGGAGAGCAACCTGGACCAGATCGAGGTGGCCAAGCTGGACGGCACCATGCGGACCACCCTGCTGGCTGGGGAGGTGGAGCACCCCCGCGCCATCGCCCTGGACCCCCGCGACGGGTACGTGGTGTGTGTGTGTGTGTGTGTGTGTGTGTGTCTGTGGTGGTGGGGGCGGTGTGTGTACGGTGGGTCTTGATCGCTGGCTCTGTGGTTGAAGGATTCTGTGCCATTTGGTTTATTTGTTTTTACCACAGTAGAGATGGGAGCTAGGTGTGCCAGGAATATACTCCTTTAAATCTCTTTGTGTGTCTCTCTCTTTCTCTCTCTCTCTCTCTCCCCCCCCCTCCCCCCCCCCCCCCCCCCCCCCCCGCAGTATTCTGTTCTGGACGGACTGGGACGCCAGCCTGCCCAGGATCGAGGCAGCCTCCATGAGCGGGGAGGGCAGGAGGACGGTCCACAAGGAGACGGGCAGCGGGGGCTGGCCCAACGGCCTGACTGTGGACTACATGGAGAGACGCATCGTGTGGATCGACGCCAGGTAACAGGCCCCGCTGACTCGTCACAGGACACACACACGGACACACACACACACTGAACAGTTTTTTTTCTGACAGACGTACACATATCCACTAAATATTCTCTCTCGCATTTGCACGCACGCGCGCACTCACTAAACATTCCCTCTCGTTTGCACACGCTTACATATAAACACGCACGCACCTCAACTCGCGCTCCTTCTCTCCGTCCAGGTCTGACGCCATCTACTCAGCGCTGTACGACGGCTCGGGGCTGATCGAGATACTGCGGGGTCATGAGTATCTGTCCCACCCCTTCGCCGTCACCATGTACGGAGGAGAGGTGTACTGGACCGACTGGCGCACCAACACCCTGGCCAAGGCCAACAAGTGGACCGGACACAACGTCACTGTGGTCCAACGCACCAACACACAGCCCTTCGACCTGCAGGTGTACCACCCCTCTAGACAGCCTCAGGGTAGGTGTCTGTCTCTCTCACACACACACACACGCACGCACACAGAGACCCACATAGACTCCCAAACATACTCACACTCGCTCAGACACACACACGCACACACACGATATGCGCGCATACATTACGCAGACCCACATAAAAGCAAGTGGACACCAACATCACACTCTCCTGTGACTGCGCAGAGCTCTTTGACGTGAAAGGCCAGCGGGGGCGAAGGGCTCAGTATACATCTGAGGGCTCCACTGCTCACACCCCCACAGACAGCTGACCTTTAGCCCCGCCTCCTCCCGCCGTAACGAGCCAGTGGTTTTGACACTTTCCGCAGTCACATACTCTCGTTCAAAAAAGGCCACGGCTTTATTTTGACGGCGGAACCTTTTAGCGGTGGCTCGGATGTGTGTCACGTCGGTTTAAGGCCCGTCACGGGGGCAGGGGACGAACAGCTTGAGGGATGACGGGCGAGGCGGCGTGTGCCTTGTCGCTCGCGTTCGCGGTTTGTCGTTTGATCTCCTGACGGTGTCATTCTGACTGTTCAGCCGTGTGTGTGTGTGCGTGTGTGTGCACGTGTGTGTGTGCTCTGTATATTGTCAGCTTCCCCCAGTCGCTCTGACACTGACAGACAAGCTAGGGATTGACAAGCTCTTTATTTTTCTTCATCCCTCTCTCCCTCCGTGATGGAGGAGCTGCTTGATAAATCTCCAGGGGAACACTCCCGTTTAGTTTCCATGGCTGCTCGAAAGTCTTTATCACTGGGTGAAAGGCTTCATACACGACTGACAGAAGGGAACTGAGACTAGTGTGGTTTTCAATCACATGTTTTGTTTGTAGATGTGACCATAACGTGTGAACAGGTCACGTTTTAGCGAGCACATTTGTTACATTCATGTTAGTCAATTGTTAAATTCAATATGGTTATTCAATATGTTTATAAATTGGGACATTTGCCCTGCTGTTTCACCTTTTTTTGCTTATCTCTTTAATAACCCCTCTCTCTCTCTCTCTCTCTCTCTCTCTCTCTCTCTCTCTCTCTCTCTCTCTCTCTCTCTCTCTCTCTCTCTCTGTCTCTCTCTCTCTCTCTCTCAGCTCCTAATCCCTGTGACGTCAGTGAGGGCAGGAGCCCCTGCTCCCACCTGTGTCTGATCAACTACAACCAGACGTACTCCTGCGCCTGCCCCCACCTCATGAAGCTGCAGCCTGACAAGCGCACCTGCAAAGGTACAGGCATGAGCTCACAGACATGCACTCACTCATACATACATACACACCCACCTTCTTTTGTGTTACTGAGGGTGTATTGATGGTGGAGGAAGGAAAGTTAGAATTCTCAGAGTGTGTTAGAATTCCCAGAGTGTGTTAGAATTCCCAGAGTGTGTTAGAATTCTCAGAGTGTGTTAGAATTCTCAGAGTGTGTTAGAATTCTCAGAGTGTGTTAGAATTCTCAGAGTGTGTTAGAATTCTCAGAGTGTGTTGTGATTCCGGTCCAGTGCTGCCGTGTCTTGACGGTGTCTCTCCCCTGAGTGGCATCAGCTGCCAAGCCTGTCGTCTTCTATGAGGGAGATCTTATTACCCTGCCTCTGTTTGGGTTCCACAGACGGCTTTAATTAGATTTCTGTTTCATTGCCGTATCATAGATTGTCACTAGCGATGTGTGCTAAAGCCCTCATCTGTTGTAGTGGGATTTCATTAGCAAGATGGGGGACGGTTTAGAGTAGGAGCTTAAAGTGTGTGTGCGTGCGTGTCTCTGCAAGCTTGCGCGCGCGTGTAAATGAGTTTAGTATTCTGCTCCGAGTCCGTCCCTGCAGTGTGGATGTGAGGGTGATTTGGAGAGAGCCCCAGGTGCAGCCTGCTTTAACACTGATGTTGGACACACACACAGACATACACACACACAGGTCCTTCTCACATCTGGGTCAGATATCGCCGGCCAATCAGGCCAGTCTGTAACGAGGCGGGGTGAGGGAGACAGTTGTGTGGAGAGGCTCACCATCTGGGAGATGACTTCAGTCATCATTCTGCTATATTTAAAGCCATGGAAAAGTCCAGTCACTAATGAGTTTTGTAATGTGGTTAGGTCACAGTAATACCGTCTCAAACAGGAAATGATCACAGTGCATGAACTTGTGCCTGCGGTTCCTCTCATTCGCTAGAAGAAGTAGTTCATATGTAAATCTGGAAGTTGAGACGCACAGTAGAGTTAATTGACAACAAATCTAATGACAGACTTGTCCTAGAACATTCCCTATAAACCAGGGATTAATTTGAAAGGTGCGTCACAATTAAATGCTTCCCCCGTGTTTAAATCTCATGTTACCACAGAGTCTCGTCAGTTCCTGCTGTACGCCCGTCAGATTGAGATCCGGGGCGTGGACATAGACAACCCCTACTACAACTACATCATCTCCTTCACCCTGCCGGACATCGACAACGTCACATCTGTGGACTACGACGCCCAGGAGCACCGCATCTACTGGCTGGACGTCCGAACTCAGACCATCAAGAGGGCCTTCATCAACGGGACCGGGGTGGAGACGGTGGTGTCGGCCGGTAGGGACTGGCTGGGAGACTAGTTCACATGTTCTGGTTCAATCTCTTACCATTAGACGCTTCTGAGCAAATTGAATGATAACATCAGCAGAACACATCAGTCACACCTGGATGTCTTAATGAGAAGGTGCATGTCACTTTAAGGATAGCCATATGTAAAGTACACTTACATTTTGGGGGGTTTGTTTTTTTCTATCCACAGTATAAACCTTGGTCAAATGTCTTTCTTGAAGATGTACCATATATAGACATTTGGATTATTGATGCAGATATGCTCTAATACGCTCTGAGTGACCTTTAACCTCTGCTTGCCGGTCAGACCTTCCCAATGCTCATGGGCTGGCGGTGGACTGGGTGTCCAGGAACTTGTTCTGGACCAGCTACGATGCCAACAAGAAGCAGATCAACGTTGCCCGACTGGACGGGTCCTTTAAGAACGCAGTCATCCAGGGCCTGGATAAACCCCACTGTCTCGTGCTGCACCCTATACTGGGGTGAGCTAGATGTGCACCTACACACACACACACACAATCCATTAACTGTGGGGAGACCACGTTGGCACGTATACAGATGGAATGTATTTGACCTTTGCTGACCCCCTGTTTGTTCTCCAGGAAGCTGTACTGGACAGACGGTGACAACATCAGCATGGCCAACATGGACGGCAGCGGCCACACTGTGTTGTTCACCAAGCAGAAGGGGCCTGTGGGTAAGTGTGCACCCGCACCTGATGGGCCCTTGATGAGGGCCGATAGATGGACTGTATACTGTATGACTGGACTGTATATCAAACCTCCATCCAATGAGGTAACACTTCAACCTTGAACTTGAGTGTTTGTATTGCCCAGTTACAATATGTACAATACAATATATTCAACTGTACAATATAGCCATCACTGACCAACACTGCCTGTGTGAATCTGCCCACAACCTCAGTTTAGATCAACTCAGCTCCTTCCCTCATTCCTCCCCCTCTTTCTCTCCCTCCCCCCCAGGCCTGTCCATCGACTATCACAGCGAGCAGCTGTACTGGATCAGCTCAGGGAACAGCACCATCAACCGCTGCAGGCTGGACGGCTCTGAGCTGGAGGTCCTAGAGGGGGTCAAGGGCAAGCTGACCAAGGCTACAGCGCTGGCCATCATGGGTACGGACGCAGACAGGCCTGGCTTGGGTCTAGTCTACCTGGATTGGTTCATTTTTGGGTGGAGCTGACAATGCTTATGTCCTTATTTTTTATTTCTTGGGTTTATATTAATACCGCGCACTGACAAAATATCAGTTTATACAGAAAGGTTTACTGTCAGTCAGTTTTACAATAGACAGAATAATGTATATTAGGCTAGTTCATTTGATATGCAATTCCAAGGGTTTTGTTCCCCGGTGTGTAGGGGACAAGTTATGGTGGGCGGACCAGGGCACAGACCAGATAGGAACCTGTGATAAGAGTGATGGGGGAAACTGGAAGGTGTTACGTAATAACACGTCCCCCATGATGCACATGAGGATCTACAACGAGACTATTCAGACTGGTATGGAGAAAACATCATATTATGACCAAACCATAAATTGTTGATAAAAATTGCTATAATGTTACAAATGCAACATTCAATTCACTGTATTGTCCAATGTAGTCCAATGTATTCTAATGGCATTTCTAGTAAATACATCCCCTTTTCTGTCAGATGATGGCTCGGTTCATACGTGGTTCTTGTTATTAACATTGAGTGTGTGTTCAGGAGGGATCAACCTGTGCAGTAAAAACAACGGGGACTGTTCCCAGCTGTGCCTCCCCACCACCCCCACCACCCGCGCCTGCATGTGCACCGCAGGGTACAGCCTCCGGAGTGGCCAGCAGTCCTGCGAGGGTAGGACACACTCACTCTCACACACACACACACATACTCGCGCGCACATACACGCAGACAAGGAGAAGTTCGCCCTGTTCACGCACAGACGCTCTCACACACGCATGGACACGCTGCTCAAACCACTGGTCATGAATAAGGACCCGGTGTGTGTGACTCTGTGTTTGTGCAGGCATGGGCTCCTTCCTGCTCTACTCTGTTCATGAGGGCATCAGAGGAATCCCCCTGGACCCCGCCGACAAGTCTGACGCCCTGGTGCCCGTCTCTGGCACCTCGCTGGCAGTGGGCATCGACTTCCACGCTGGTGAGTGGCATCACAACCAGACAAAGTGTTGGCATCATGGACCAACGTCATTCTGAGATATTTACATGTAGTTGAAATGTTTTTGTTTGATTCGTAGTCTTTTTCTAGTGAGGTGCTGAGTTGGGTTGTTAGGACTTTGCAGTGTTGAGTCCATGTTAAGGCTGTGTGTTGTGTTCCGGTAGAAAACGACACCATCTACTGGGTGGACATGGGCCTGAGCACCATCAGCAGGGCCAAGAGAGACCAGACCTGGAGGGAGGATGTGGTCACCAATGGGATAGGCAGGGTGGAGGGCATCACTGTGGACTGGATAGCAGGTCAGATCCCACTACACTATATACACACACACACACCTACACACACACATACACCCACACCACACACGCACACACCTACTCTACACCAACAAACACACACCTTCACAACTTGTACACACACACCTACTCTACACCAACACACACACACATCCATTCATGCTAATGTTTGAGTGGTCGGCTGTGCTCTCCCAGGGAACATCTACTGGACGGACCAGGGCTTCGACGTGATCGAGGTGGCCAGACTGAACGGCTCCTTCCGCTACGTGGTGATCTCCCAGGGCCTGGACAAGCCCCGCGCCATCACCGTCCACCCAGAGAAAGGGTCAGTTCTAACACCCATCCCTTAATACACTCAAGGAGTTTTTTAGAGATTAGACTTAACGATTTTGGGACTGATCCTTGTTCTGGGTAAACTTAATCAAGAGCTCCCAGAGTATTTGACTTGTTCCACAGCCATAGTTTTTGTTTATATAGCCGTCTGTGTGTGTGTGTGTGTGTGTGTGTGTGTGTAGGTACCTGTTCTGGACAGAATGGGGTCTGTACCCTCGTATTGAGCGTTCTCGTCTGGATGGTTCTCAGAGGGTGGTGCTGGCCAACACCAACATCCACTGGCCCAACGGCATCTCCATCGACTACCAGGTCTGGACACACACACACACACCCACGACACACACCCTGTTCACTAGATACTTGCTCATCATGGATAATCATTACTGTAAGCGATTTTCTTCCTTTTTTCTGATGGTGAGAAAGGTAGTAGTTATTGTGTGTGTGTGTGTTTGCAGGAGGGCCTGCTGTACTGGTGCGATGCTCGTACAGACAGGATCGAGCGCATCAACCTGGAGACGGGAGAGAACAGGGAGCTGGTGCTGGTGAACAACAACATGGACATGTTTGCTGTGTCCGTCTTTGAGGGCTACATCTACTGGAGCGACAGGTCACATATCTAACTACACACATCCACACCACATTTCTATGCGCAAATCTGATAATAATATTAGAGATTTTATGTATTACTGAATGTGAATAATTTATGAGCCAGTTTTGGAGTGTGCTGGTGCACTGCAAAAATGCCTAAAAAAATTTAATAATATATAAGTGCAAACATATTAGTTTTGAGCTTGCTTTTGCTTAAAATGAGTACATTTGGCTGCCAGTGCAGTAAGAAAATTTCACTTCATAAGATTTCTTAAAACATTTAAAGTAATTGACTTAAGTTAAGTTACCAGATAAGCCATTTATACTAGAATATGTAGTTTGCAGTGTGCTCACGGTGTGAGGGGGCTGTGTGTCTGAGCAGGACTCACGCCAACGGATCCATCAAGCGAGGCAGCAAGGACAACGCCACCACCTCCGTCTACCTCAGGACGGGCATCGGAGTGCAGCTAAAGGACATCAAGGTCTTCAACAGGGACAGGCAGCAAGGTTGGAACACGCATGCAGGCCCCACGCACACGCTAGCACTGACTGGCACATTCACACTCACTGGACCCGCCTGTGTGTGAGGGACATCCGTGCACGCGCACACATGCACACCTCATATCCTTACATTAGTATATAGTGTGCTTAAGTGTGTCTACCCCCCCCCCCCCCACCCCCCCCCCCCCGCTCCAGGCACCAACATCTGCAAGGACAACAACGGGGGCTGTGAGCAGCTGTGTCTCTACCGCGGCAACGACGAGCGCACGTGTGCCTGCGCGCACGGCATGCTGGCGGAGAACAACAGCAGTTGCCGCGACTACGACGGCTACCTGCTGTACTCGGAGCGCACCATCCTCAAGAGCATCCACCTATCAGACGAGACCAACAAGAACGCACCAATCAAGCCCTTCGAGGACCCGGAGCACATGAAGAACGTGATCGCCCTCACCTTCGACTACCACGGGGGAGGAGGGAAGGGGGCCAATCGGATCTTCTTCAGCGACATCCACTTTGGGAACATCCAGTCCATGAATGACGACGGCTCAGACCGCAAGATTGTGGTGGAGAGTAAGTGCTAGTCATTGGTCGACTCTATCTTTTCATTTTATTTCATCCTTTCCCCCCCCACAATCTTTTTATCTTTTTACCTATTTACATCTTTGTTTTCTAATCTGTCTCACACACACACACACACTACTTCCCAGAGCTGTGTGTACCAGAGAAACATCTCTGTCTCCACTAATACCCAGTTTATAAAGTCATGCTGTCATTCATGTTGACAGCACAGAGCCCCTGGAGGGGCTGCTGTGATGAGCACACAGCACGAGCCGGTCAGCTAGGGGGCCGAGACGTCGCTTAGCGCTGCTGGAAACACACACACACACACATCTGCATTCACACTAGCACAAACACACTGCACACACGCACACTTGTAGTCTGTCACTTGGATTTCATCGTATTAACTATTCAACAGCAAACTCTACTTGACTTCCAGATAAACAGTCATCGGAAAAAAGGTTTTTCCAATGAAAGTTTAATTGGAAAATAAATTAAAGAATCATAGAAAGTGCAACAGCCGAGACAGATTTGATGGTTTTATGATTGTTGACACAGAAAATCTGGAATTGATTCCGCATAAACTTTGTACTTTTGGTGCAAAAATAGTTATTTCACATGCCTAAATGCCTGGTGGTGGAGAGATGAGTGTGCACAGCCCGTAGGTGGCAGTGCCTACAAGGTGCTCAGCAGTGAGCCTTAGTTCCGGTGAGTGTTACTTGGTCGTGTTCCACGCGGCCCCTACAGTCAGGGCTGCGCTCTGTCAGAGGGCGTGTCCAGCTCCACAGAGTTGAAAGGCTGCACCATGTCCCTGCCCACCACGACAGGACAGCCAACCAGCAACCTCCTACACCCCGCCCGCCGGCCACGCCCCAGCTCCACCAGATCCTGCCGGAACTTCTGGGACATGAACACATAGAGCACCGGGTTGACCACCGTGGACGACGACGCCAGCAGCCGCACGAAGATGGCCAAGGACCTGTAGCCGGCGTTGCCGCTGATGGTGCCTCCTATGAAGGAGAACATGAGGGCGTAGGAGGGAAGCCAGCAGAGGGTGAAGACCACCACCAGCAGGGCGGAGGTGTGGGTCACCTGCCTCTGGTAGCGCTCCAGCTGGGGCGCGCGGCCCAGCCGCTGGGTGCGGCGCAGGAAGCAGAAGATCCGGGCGTACGTGAGCACGATGACGCCCAGGGGGAGGGCGAAGGCGAACAGGAAGAGGGCGGTGCCGTACACCAGCTGGCTCAGGTCGGACAGGAAGGCGAAGCAGTGCAGCGCCGCCGACGTGCTGACCGTGCGGAAGGCGAACTGCGGCGCCGCCAGCGCCGCGGCCGGAGCCCACAGGAGCGCCGCGGTCAGCTTGAGGCGCCGGTGCATCCGCGAGCGGAACGCCCACGTGGGGTGGACCACCGTGAGGTAGCGCGTCGCCGCCAACGTGGCCAGCGTGAAGACGGAGGCGGACGAACAGGCCACGCCCAGGAAGCTGACCAGCTTGCAGAGGAAGCTGCCGAAGGGCCACAAGCCCAGGACGATGGCGGCGGTGTGGAAGGGCAGGCAGAGCAGGAGGAGCAGGTCGGCCGCACTCAGCGCCACCAGCAGGGTGTCGGTCCCTTGGGCCACCAGCCCTCCGCTCCTCCGCCGCCTCCCCGCCATGACGACGATGACCAGGGAGTGACCCAGCAGCCCCGTGACCAGGATGAAGCTGTCCAGCATCGGCACCAGGGTGGTCAACATCCCCCCGTCAGTCCTGTTGCCCCACTTTTGGGAACTGGCGTTCCCCAAAATGACCCCCATGAGGTCTCTCATGGTGACACACTGAGACACCTCAACCCTACTGCCTCACACCCAACCCACGTCTCCACCAATCACGCTGACTGATCAGAGGCAGAGCCGACACTCATGATGACATGCTAAATGAGCAGTCAATGTCTCTGAGCTATCACATCTGCTTGCGGTCTTTCCTTCACACAAAAATTGAATTAGTTCTGCTTGTTGGTTAGCGTGTTGCTCATTCAGGGTTTGTTGTAATTTCGATGTACAATTATTTGCACGCGTTTTCACTGATTC
Organism: Osmerus mordax; assembly: GCF_038355195.1. Taxonomy (NCBI): domain Eukaryota; kingdom Metazoa; phylum Chordata; class Actinopteri; order Osmeriformes; family Osmeridae; genus Osmerus; species Osmerus mordax. The sequence goes on along the minus strand of NC_090056.1, from coordinate 7,186,570 downwards.
ATAGTCCAGGCAGATCTTATTTGGGAAGTACTGCAAGTTCCCATTCCAAAGATTGAAAATTAAAAGGAAAAATCCATGTAAACTTCCTCAGAACACAAGCTTTAAGAGGCTTGGGAACATCCTGTATTCCGTAAAGAGAGAGAAGTTTGGGGTGGAAAAAAAAGACCAAATGTCAGTCCAGCCCTGGCGCTGAGCTTGTATTGATTTCTTGAAACCAAGCAACCCTGGACAATGTCATCGTGGCGATCGCTAGTGTCTCCGCAATTCCACATTAAAAGCAGTCAATGCTACTTGATGCTAAGTGCTCCCAGCGCCGCTGTGGTCGTTGGTCATTTAGTGGCTCTTCACCAGCTGGCCAGCCCCAGACTCCATCAGCCGGGCGAGGCTGAACGATGAGGAGGGAGAACAGGGAGGGAGAACAGGGAGGGAGAACAGGGAGGGGGAGGCAGAGAAAGATGAGGTAACATGCTCATTGCTCGTTCGTCAGTGAGGCGATGTCGTCGCATCATTGCAGGCCCACCCCTGTTTACACAGGGTGATGAAGCGGTGATGGAGGGAGGTGATGGATGGAGGGAGGTTGGGGAGTGGTCTCAGAAGATTACATGCCATTTTAATCCTTTACTTCTTGCCATTACTGTCTGAGGTCACTCTTTGTGTGGTAAATTATAGTGTAGTATATGTGTAATCTAGGAGTACCTGAGTTACTTAATGGTACTGTAATGGGAAAGTTTTGTATTGTGGCTGTATACAGTATACATTACCAAAATGGGTCTGAATGCACATTATGGTATAGATTGCAACCTTTCACCACCCACAAGCAATTATTGACTTTTAAACATTGGCAAACATTCACATGGAGTGTCCAGGGGTTTTATTAGTGAGCAATTGTGGGTCATAAAAAGATGCTGTGAGAAGTGACGCAAGTCCACTGAAGCTAAACCCTGAAGGAGCCTGGGAGACTGGTGTCGAGGGAACTTTACGATGCGGGGTGGCAATGCTGAGCGAATATAGGGGATGTGTGTGTGTGTGTCTGTGTGTGTGCGTGTGCGTGCGTGCGTGTGAAGACTGCTTCACACTAACAAGCTTAGCTCTCTCCTGACGTGTTCACCCCGCCAGTTTCCCTAAGGTGACCGAAGTAGCTCCAGTGGGCGCTTTTGTTGTGTTTTTTCTGGAAATAACAAGTCACTATGAATTAGACGGTCCACGGGGAGCAGTACTTGTGTGTGTGAGAGCAGCCAAGCGTGAACCAACAGGATGGTGTCCACTAAACCAACTCCAGAAACAGCAGGCCTTCAAAGACCTAACTCTATTACACAATTACCCCCCACCAACTCTGTTATTCACCAAAAAAGAAAAAATGGAAGTGTATTTTAATGAGTTTGTCCTTCTCTGTTTCTTTTTGCGTTCGCTCTCTCTTTTTCCGTCACCTTCCCCGTTCTCCCTAACCACGACCCTCTCCCTCGCAGCGCCTCATCGCCCTGGAGCTGATATGGTCCGACAGGGCCATATAAGAGCGTTTCCCAGTGCCATTTAGACGTCGCTCTGAGTTAACCATGCGTGCAGCCTGTTCCATCTTTAAAGATGATTTACTATTACCGTTCGATGTAGCCCTGCAGCGCCTGGCAACAAGGAACCTTCTTTCATTGGCTGACAGGCCTGCTGAAGGCTTCTCTGTGGTTGACTTTTCCCCAGGCTTTGTCCCCTGACCAGACTCCTCTCTCTGAGACACTAAGTCAGAGCAGTAACAGAAAGGTCAGACTCTGCTGATACCCAGACAGCGATGGGTAGAGAGAGACACGATCCCAATTGGTTACAGAGAATAGTCTACGCTAAATATCGAAACTGAAAAGGGGGAGATCATATTTTTGTGGCTTTGGCTCCACCAGGGCCTTTCGACAGCACAGCCAGTCTCCAACACCTACGCTAACTCCTCCCCCTCCTTCTCTCTCTCTCTCTCTCTCTCTCTCTGTCCCCCAGACGTGGGCTCTGTGGAGGGGCTGGCCTACCACCGGGGCTGGGACACCCTGTACTGGACCAGCTTCACCACCTCCACCATCACCTGCCACACGGTGGACCAGAGCCGCACCGTGGCCTACGACCGCCACACCGTGGTCACCATGTCCGAGAACGACCACCCCCGCGCCTTCGTGCTGGACGAGTGTCAAGAGTAAGAGGGACCAGCCTCCTGTGTGGGGTGAAAGGGCTCCAGGACACGGGAGTCATGATGCTAGTATGACATGCTGTCAGGGAACCTTTTTCTCTGCTTTGTTTCTGTGTGTCGTAACTCCTTCATCTCCGTCGTCGTTTGTCCTTCCGCAGCCTGATGTTCTGGACCAACTGGAACGACCACTCTCCCAGTATCATGCGGGCGTCTCTCAACGGCGCCAACATGCTGGTCATCATCGGCAGCGACATCAAAACCCCCAACGGGCTGGCCATAGACCACCGAGCCGAGAAGCTCTACTTCTGTGACGCCACGCTGGACAAGATAGAGCGCTGCGAGTACGATGGCAGCAGCCGCTACGTGAGTTGTCACATCAGTCACATGTCAGAGACCCGTGTGACGAGAGCCGACTTGACTCTGTTTGACGCCGTTGACGGAATGGGATGAAATTGACCTCGTTGGTAGACTTGATGGAATGGGACACAGTGTGAATGGAGCTCATGCAGTCCACGGCTAGAGTTGACGTTAGACCAGCGTGGCTAGTTTAATCTGGTCTGGCACCTCAACTTAAGGCCCAACTGAACTTTCTCTCCAGGTGGTGTTGATGAACGAGCCTGTGCATCCGTTTGGCTTGGCCCTGTATGGGGATTACATCTTCTGGACTGACTGGATCAGGAGAGCCGTCTTCAGGGCTGACAAGTTCACTGGGGGAGACATGAAGGTGCTGCGCGCTGACATCCCCCAGCAGCCAATGGGAATCATCGCCGTGGCGAATGACACGAACAGATGTAAGTGGTCAGGCATCGTTACGTAAGGAAGATTTCAGACATCTCATGCAAACGTTCCCCTCAGAAACTCCCAACTCTAAACACTTGGCCCTGCCTGGGCTGTCATGTCGTGCAGGTGAGTTTTCTCCATGCCTGGCCAACAACGGCGGCTGTCAGGACTTGTGTCTGCTCAGGTCGGACGGACGGGTCAAATGCAGTTGCCGTGGAAACCGGCAACTCCTGGAAGACAACACGTGCTCAGGTGAGTGGTTGGGGCCGTGTGACGTCGTCACTACGGGATCCTCTGTGACTAAACTCCCTGCTTGAAATGAAAACTCGTATCGATATTGTTTTGAACCCCCCCCCCCCCCGTTGAAGGGTTTGTATAACTTCTGCTAACTGATGTTATTTGCTCCCGTCAGCTCTGAACATGTCGTGCAGCAGTGTGGATGACTTTGAGTGTGGTAATGGGGAGTGTATCAGCTACAGTCTGACCTGTGATGGCATGGCCCATTGCAAGGACAAGTCGGACGAAAAACAGTCCTACTGCTGTGAGTTCTCACACACTGTGAATGACTTTCATTATCATTGAACACTCTCGTATTGATTTGGTTCCCTCGGGTTTAGAAACCTGCTTATTTCCTGCTGTATCACTCTGGGTTACAGCCAATCGGCTGTGTAAGAAAGGCTACAGACGCTGCATTAATGGCCGCTGCATCCGACACCAGCTCTGGTGTGACGGCACGGACAACTGTGGAGACCACTCAGATGAGCTGCCCTGCAACAGTGAGCCTGTCTGTCTGTGTGTGTCTGTCTGTGTGTGTGTGTGTGTGTGTGTCTTTGTGTGCGTGTGTGTGTGTGTCTTTGTGTGTTGTCTGGGAACATTCTAACTACCAACCTGCTGCCCCTGACTGTTTATTTCTTCGTGCTCACATTACCTCTTAACGCACTCGCACCCCCCCCCCCCCCCCCCCAGTGACCCTCTGCAAAGCGGGAGAGTTCCAGTGCAAAGACGGCAGCTGCATCTCCAACTCCAGCCGCTGCGACCAGGTGATCCACTGCGAGGACGCCAGTGACGAGATGAACTGCTGTAAGTCTCCCCAGGCGCTCCGATCGAGCATGGAACGTTTGCAGCGAGCGCAAGGTTCCTTTCCACTTTCACTAACCTCTCTCTCTCTCTCTCTCTCTCTCTCTCTCTCTCTCTCTCTCTCTCTCTCTCTCTCTATCTCTCTATCTCTCTATCTCTCTATCTCTGTCTCTCTCTCTCTCTCTCTGTCTCTCTCTGTCTCTGTCTCTCTCTATCTCTCTCTCTGTCTCTCTCTCTCTCCCCTCCCCCAGTGCCGACCAACTGCTCCCGTTTCTTCCGTCTGGGGGTGAAGGGAGCCACTTTCCAGAGCTGTGAGAGGACCACCCTGTGCTACCTGCCCTCCTGGGTGTGTGACGGCACCAATGACTGTGGGGACTTCTCTGATGAGATGAACTGCCAAGGTCAGTCCACCATTTTCAGTCAAATGACCTTTCACGCCTCAGTAGGTGCCGGTGGTGGATTTTCTCCCGTCACTGGGGAAAAACGACAATGTGAGATGTAATTGTATTGAAGAAATGCCTTTTTTTATATACTTGAAATGAGTCTTGACGTTGAGATTGAGGGTGTGTTTGTGCTGTCTCCCGTCAGACAAGAGGAAGCTGAAGTGTCCCCTGAACTACTTCTCCTGCCCCAGCGGACGCTGCATCCCGATGAGCTGGACGTGCGACAAGGACAACGACTGTGAGAACGGAGAGGACGAGTCCCACTGTGGTCAGTCGCCCTTTTTCTATCTGACTTCCCTGTCACTAGTCCTGTTGTCGTAAAACAAGTTGAAAGCACTCCTCCAAATGAACTAGTCAGAAAACGGTCAAAGTCGTAGTTTGATGTCTGTTTTGTATCTCGCTGAGAGACAGAGCCGCTGTCTGATGCCTCACAAGGACGAGGTTTTGGTGAAGGATTTCTTTCAATCTAGACTGTTTCGTGAAGTCCTGTTCTCGTTTGTTGTTGGCGTACTCTTTGCAGACAAGTTCTGTTCGCCCACCCAGTTTGAGTGTGCCAACCACAACTGCATCCACGGCCTCTGGGTGTGTGATGGAACGGACGACTGCGGGGACAATTCTGACGAGGGCAGCAATTGTCGTGAGTGACCAGCGCCAATGATGCTTTGAAGGAGCCTGTATTATCTTTACAATCTGCACTGTACAGCTTTCATGTAATTCAATATATTCCCCTCACTCAGTGTTATACACAGCAAAATATTTGTCATGCGAAAAGTGTAAATTACACGATGCAATTCCATGGTCAGAGTGAATAGTATGGCAGGGTATTACGGAGCCTAGTTTCAGCTACGAACCTCTTTGTCTGCTTTCAAAAGGAGTTGTTTGACCTTTTGTACGCTGTATGTGTGCTAGTGTCTAAGACGTGCAGTCCGGAGGTGTTCCAGTGCCCTGGGTCCCACGTGTGTGTGCCCCAGCACTGGAAGTGTGACGGGGACAAGGACTGCCCTGATGGGGCTGACGAGAACATCAAGGCTGGCTGTGGTGAGACTCACACACACGCACACACACACAACATCTCTTCATTATTACCACGCTACAGTACTGCTACCTCTACAGGCTACTTTAGAAGGGCATCCCAATGCCCAAGAACATTCCGATTCCGACACTAACCCCATCTCCCTCGCTGCTCCTCCTTTCCTCCTCCCTCATTCAGTGTACAACAACACCTGCGACGAGAACGAGTTCATGTGTCAGAACAGAGACTGTATCCCCAAACACTTTGTCTGTGACCATGATATCGACTGTACCGACGGCACTGACGAGTCTCCTGAGTGTGGTGAGTGTGTGTGGAATGAGCCTCATAGCATGGAGAGCTAACTCTATATTAAGAGCAACACTTTACACCAAGGTTACATTCGGTACCATGTGCCTACATAGCAATACCTATATCAAAGACATCGCTATGTTCATCCATATGTCAATGTTGTTTCGTGTTAGGGTTATGGCTACCGTTCAGGTTTAAGTTGAGGTAGAGGTGTAAGGGCTTGATGGATGTTTTAAAGGGGCAGTTGAAGGTTGTATTTCTAAAATAAAGTCAATGTTAACATCCACTTTAAAGCCTATCCTTCCCCATACCAAGTTTCACTTGAACTGACTTGTACTGCCAAACCAAAATGAAGTCTAACTACTTAACTGTTACATGGCACAATGTAACAGCATTGTTCCCCACCCTAACCCTGGTCTGCTGTGTGTAGAGTACCCCACCTGACCCTAACCCTGGTCTGCTATGTGCAGAGTACCCCACCTGACCCTAACCCTGGTCTGCTGTGTGCAGAGTACCCCACCTGACCCTAACCCTGGTCTGCTGTGTGTAGAGTACCCCACCTGACCCTAACCCTGGTCTGCTGTGTGCAGAGTACCCCACCTGACCCTAACCCTGGTCTGCTGTGTGCAGAGTACCCCACCTGACCCTAACCCTGGTCTGCTGTGTGTAGAGTACCCCACCTGACCCTAACCCTGGTCTGCTGTGTGCAGAGTACCCCACCTGACCCTAACCCTGGTCTGCTGTGTGCAGAGTACCCCACCTGACCCTAACCCTGGTCTGCTGTGTGCAGAGTACCCCACCTGACCCTAACCCTGGTCTGCTATGTGCAGAGTACCCCACCTGACCCTAACCCTGGTCTGCTGTGTGTAGAGTACCCCACCTGACCCTAACCCTGGTCTGCTATGTGCAGAGTACCCCACCTGACCCTAACCCTGGTCTGCTGTGTGCAGAGTACCCCACCTGACCCTAACCCTGGTCTGCTGTGTGCAGAGTACCACACCTGACCCTAACCCTGGTCTGCTGTGTGTAGAGTACCCCACCTGACCCTAACCCTGGTCTGCTGTGTGCAGAGTACCCCACCTGACCCTAACCCTGGTCTGCTGTGTGCAGAGTACCACACCTGACCCTAACCCTGGTCTGCTGTGTGTAGAGTACCCCACCTGACCCTAACCCTGGTCTGCTGTGTGCAGAGTACCCCACCTGACCCTAACCCTGGTCTGCTATGTGCAGAGTACCCCACCTGTCCCTAACCCTGGTCTGCTGTGTGCAGAGTACCCCACCTGACCCTAACCCTGGTCTGCTGTGTGTAGAGTACCCCACCTGACCCTAACCCTGGTCTGCTGTGTGCAGAGTACCCCACCTGACCCTAACCCTGGTCTGCTGTGTGTAGAGTACCCCACCTGACCCTAACCCTGGTCTGCTGTGTGCAGAGTACCCCACCTGACCCTAACCCTGGTCTGCTGTGTGCAGAGTACCCCACCTGACCCTAACCCTGGTCTGCTGTGTGTAGAGTACGCCACCTGTGGCCCGGAGGAGTTCCGCTGTGCTAACGGACGCTGCCTCAACCAGAAGATCTGGGAGTGTGACGGAGAGATCGACTGCCAGGACCGCTCCGACGAGGCCCCCAAGAACCCCAACTGCCTGGACACAGGTGTGTGTGTGTATCTGTGTGTGTGTGTGTGTATCTGTGTGTGTGTGTGTATCTGTGTGTGTGTGTGAGTGTATGTATCTGTGTGTGTGAGTGTATCTGTGTGTGAGTGTATGTATCTGTGTGTGTGAGTGTATTGCGTATGCTCCTTTCGGTTTCTTTTTGTGGAAACCTTCCAAAGTCAATAAAACACCTCGCCACCTATTCCTCCCTCCCTGCTGAATGATCTGGGCTGAATGTTAACGATCCCTCTCCGCCCCGCTTCACAGAGAGGAAGTGCAACGAGTCGGCCTACATGTGCCGCAACGGCAAGTGTCTGAACGAGACGCTGCTGTGCAACCGCAACGACGACTGCGGCGACGGCTCGGACGAGCTCAACTGCTTCATCAACGAGTGTCTGAACAGCAAGCTGAGCGGCTGCTCCCAGCTCTGCGACGACCTCAAGATCGGCTTCAAGGTAAGCGCGCGCGCGGCCGTCCCGCGCCAAACCACACCCGAGCGCCGGAAGACCAGGCTGAACACAGGACAGGGAAGGTGTGTGTGTGTGTGTGTGTTGACACGCCGTCTTGTGTCCCGCGGGGGTCCTCGCAGTGCAGGTGTCACCCCGGCTTCCGTCTGAAGAGGGACGGGAAGACGTGCGTGGACGTGGACGAGTGCACGAGCAGCTACCCCTGCACCCAGCGCTGCATCAACACGCACGGCAGCTTCCACTGTCTCTGCGTGGAGGGCTTCCAGCTCAGCCCCCACGACCCCACCGTCTGCAAGTCCACCTCCGGTGAGATTTGCGCCTGTGTGGTGGGAGGGGTGGATGGTGTGGTCTGTGTTTTGCAGGTGTGTGTGTGTCCCAGTCTAACGTGTCCCTGCCGTGTGTCCTCTCCTAGAGGAGGAGCCCTACCTCATCTTTGCCAACCGTTACTACCTGAGGAAGCTCAACCTGGATGGCACCAACTACACCCTGATCAAACAGGTTAGACACACCGCCTCCATCTAACCGGAGCAGCACCACCCACGCCTGTTGGGAATGGCTGTACTCACCTGTACGTGTGTGTGTGTGTCTGTCTGTGTGTGTGTCTGCGTGTGTGTGTGTGTATTTCAGGGTCTGAACAATGCAGTAGCCCTGGACTTTCACTATGCAGAGCAGATGATCTACTGGACAGACGTCACCACTCAGGGAAGCATGATTCGCCGCATGCACATGAACGGCAGCAACGTCGAGGTAATTTGCCCCGTTCACCCTTCCCACCTGTGAGTCTGACTGGACAGTCTGTTGTTAGCTGTTCTGTGATTGGATAGTTTGCTAGTCACTCTATGGTCTGGTAAAACAGATGCCAGTGCGTTTTACCTGCTAGTTCTTTTTGTGTGACCGTGTGATTGGCTGTGGGTCAGGTGCTTCACAGGACCTCCCTCAGTAACCCAGACGGGGTGGCTGTGGACTGGGTGGGCGGGAACCTGTACTGGTGTGACAAGGGCCGGGACACCATCGAGGTGTCCAAGCTGAACGGAGCCTACAGGACCGTGCTGGTCAACACCGGGCTGAAGGAGCCGAGGGCTGTGGCGGTGGACATACGCAACGGGTAGGAAACAGCACCCACTCTGACCCTCGTGGAAGCTGTCCCTGTGACCGAAGCCTGACTGATGAAACCACTTTAGTTTCGCTGAGGAAGGGATGTGAAAGCCCAGATGAGGACTGCTTCGTGTATTGTAGCGTTATAAGACTGAATAGTCACCGTACCAAAGTGTATTACTGTATCATTTGTCTGCATAGCAACAATGCTGCTCTAACCTGTCTGCTAGGGAGGGGTGATAGTAGCATAGGACTGTATAGCGTAGCATAGCTTACCCTGGCAGAAAGGGATGAATGGAAAGATGTGCAGTAGGGGTGGGGGGAAAAAATCGATTCACATTCGAATCACGATTCAGTCTTCTAGCGATTCACATTGATTCACAAATGTAGACAATCGATTTTTAATCAATTTGCGACCCCAACAATCGAATTGCGAGGTACCAAAACATTCCCAACCTTAATGTGCAGCATATCCCAGCAGCGTCTGTCTAACATGACAGGCGTTCAGCTGGGTGGTGCAGTATGTAGTGGGTGATGGGTGTGGGTGTTCCAGGTACCTGTACTGGTCTGACTGGGGCGACAGCCCCCACATCGGCAGGATCGGGATGGACGGCAGCAACCGCAGCGTGATCGTGGAGGACAAGATCACCTGGCCCAACGGCCTCACGCTCGACTTCATCAACGACCGCATCTACTGGGCCGACGCCAGGGAGGATTACATCCAGTTCGCCAGCCTGGACGGGACCAACAGACACACGGGTAACACACACACGCACGCTGTGCACAGGCACACACACACACTCACACACACACGCGCGCTGTGCCCACGCATACAGTACATACATGTGCTTATACAATGTACATGCCACGTGCATGTGCGTTCACTTGTGTGTAAATCCAAAAATATACAGCCAGAAAGTACCCCCCCCCCCCCCCCACACACACACACACACTCACTGCTCCATTTAAAATGGAGTACATCAGCAGTTATGTAAAACGCACTGAACCGGACAAACACACACACGCCCATCCAACCGGACACACACACACACACACAGCCCCCCAACCAAACACACACACTTACCCAAACACACTCACACCAACATACACACACACTCGTACGGGAGCTGCAGAAAGAGCAGAGCGGGTGCAGCACAGTGTCGTAGGGCCCCAGAGGACCAGGCCTCTGAATGGAGACGATTGTTGTGACCCGAGTGCGCCCAGCCCTGCACGATGACTGGCCGGCAGGCGGCCTTGTTAGAGAGCACGGCACAATAGTTGATATTGTCAGTCGACCAGGCGTGCAGAAGAATGCCCGAGCGTGAGGGAGCTATGCCATTGAAATTCCTCCCGCTGCCAAAGCCCCGGACGGTCAGCACATCTCACACAGAGTGCACTCTGGGAATTAGGGTTAGACCATGCCGCCGGTGTTTTCCTTGAGCCAAGTGGGGGTGCCTGGTTCACGTGTGTGTGTGTGTGTGTGTGTGTGTGCGTGTGTGTGTGTGTGGATGCAGACCTGTGTTTAAGGTGATGTGGGGTGGATTTACAAGCAGGGCTGTGAGGTCAGGTTCAACCATGGAGTTCCACTTATTTTACACATGCTCACTTTGTGGTGTTGCTCCACCTGTAGCCTGTGCTATCCTACATGTCCCCCACCCCAACCCACTGACGCACACGCGCACTAGGGTGACCACCCGTCACCCGCCCTTTGTGCTGTACCGCACAGCATTTCCACCCCTTCGCATATTGAGAAAATGTTTCCGCATTTTCATCAGTCCGTTGGTTTTTAAATCATATTAAGCAAACATGCATGCGTTCTTTTGCCTCTTTGAGAAAGCATTTTGTTTATCATTTTTGCGGCATTGTTTTCACCTTCATTTAACAGCGCTTCGTCAGAAGTACAAATAAAAACAGCCGTTTTTTAAATCTTATCCAATGGTTGAAAAGAAAGGAGTAAACACGGTCACTGTGGGTTGTGACGGCTGTCAATCCAAATGTGGAGCAGTGATTCATTCCATGTGTTCCCTGTCAGAAAACAAAATGGAAAATTCGGTAAATAAAAATTTTACAAGGCGGCATAATGGCAAACAAAAAAGAGAAAATGTTATTTTATTAGAGACTGGGCTAGGACATAAACCTGGGTGAGGCCGATAGAAGGGGATACCAAAAGAGTGTTTTGCAGTCTATGTAAAAGCAGCTTTTCTATTTCACATGGAGGAGAATATGACCAACAATAAAGACATGTTATGTTACATTGTGATGTAATGGTGTTTTCTGGAAGGTACTAAAGAACAAAGCATAATACAAATGTTTTTATTAAGTTAGATAGACATTATATAACAGTTTGAGGTTATGTTTTAATGTTGGTAACATGTCCCACATTGTCCCACATCAATTTAGTAATCGTCCCACATTTGGTTTGTTTGATGGTGGTCACCCTAACGCACACACTAAAGCAGCCATGTCTGTTTGTGGAGCGAGATACTGTGTTTGAGTTCAGATAAGACTGGTTTAATGGGATGTTGATCTAACTGCCCTCCCATCTCTGCTCCAGCCTCATATGACAACATTGCTAATGCTGCCTCAGTTTGTGCATATTTACTGCTTTCCACAATACTATGATTGTCACTATTGCGGTATTAAACTACTTATGATGTGTGCGCGTGTGTTTTTGTGTGTACACTTGCTTGTGTGTGTGTACTGTACGCCACAGTGTGTGTTTTCACCCTGTTGGGCTACTGTGCTTTTACAACAGTGGTACGCTAATAGAGGTGTGTTTCCATAACAGCATGTTCCTGACACGCACACAAATGCACACCCACACACACACACACACAGTGCAAACACAAGGAGCATAATGATAGGAAAACTCTGTGATTACTGTGCTAAACCCTGATGAAGCGTGGCCCCGTGACATAATGTCCAGGACAGCCAGGTCTCTGTCATGGCTGTGGTGAATGCTGGTGTCACTGTTGGATGTTTGGTACTACCTGTCTCCAGATTCAAGGTTCAAAAAGATGTTTACTTTTCCTTTTGTTGACACTGGTCGAAAATGGATGTTTGTCTTTGGCTTTTCATGATTTCGGACTAATGTGTCTTAATACATTCGCTCTGGATAAGAGCGTCTGCTAAAATGACTAAATGTTAATATCGGTGTGTTTGTTTGTGTGTGTGTGTGTGTGTGTGTCCACAGTTCTAACCCAGGACATCCCCCACATCTTTGCCATGACGCTGTTCGAGGAGTACCTCTACTGGACTGACTGGGAGACCAAGTCCATCAACAGGGCGCACAAGACCCTGGGCACCAACAAGACCCAGCTCATCACCACCCTGCACAGGCCCATGGACATCCACATCTACCACCCCTACCGCCAGCCCGAGGGTGAGACACACACACACACACACACCTCATCTACCATCCCGGAGTTAGATGCTAAACTATCTTGCCAAAGATTTTCTTTCTAACATCCTCTGGCTCATCCTCTTCCTCCTCCAGTCCGGAATCACCCGTGCCAGACCAACAACGGGGGCTGCAGTAACCTGTGTCTGTTGTCCCCCGGGGGGGGCTACAAGTGCGCCTGTCCCACCAACTTCTACCTGGCCCACAACGGGCGCACCTGCATGTCCAACTGCACCGCCAGCCAGGTGAGCAGCAGGCCTCGCTGTGCCCATGTGATCATGTGAGCATGTGATCAGCTGACAGGAAGTGGGCTGTGTTTGATTTGGCTCAGAGTTGCCACCTGTGGAACTGTTCCCCTGGTGTCTTGACAGTGGGTGAATGACAGGAAGCACGCCACAGGGTTTGTTATTACTCGACCCCAGTCTGTTCATTATATAGATGACACCTGTAGGACTTGTGTTGCTGGGTAAGAGCTCTCTGTCTGACAGCTGAGGGCCTCTTGTCGTGCACAGCGGGAGCTTCTGCTTGGTGTCTGATCAAGTGCTTGTGCCTGGGGATCATCTGTTGACAGTTGACAGGCTGTGTAGCGAGCTCCTTAGCGCCTACCTGCTACTGTCTGACCTGTCTGTCTCTCTCTGTCTCTCTCTCTTTCCCATCCTTCTCTTGCTTTCCAGTTTGTGTGTAAGAACGACAAGTGCATCCCCTTCTGGTGGAAGTGTGACACCGAGGACGATTGTGGGGACCGTTCCGACGAGCCTGCTGAATGCCGTAAGTGTGTGTGTGTGTGTGAGGGGGGTGGGGGGGGGCACAATAATGACGGGAGGAACTTGGCATGTTAGGAGGCCGCAGGTTGGCGTGACAGACGGAGAGTGACTTCCTGTCCCCTCTTCCTCCTGTCAGCGGCCTTCAAGTGTCGTCCGGGTCAGTTCCAGTGTGGCACGGGCATCTGCACCAACCCCGCCTACATCTGTGACGGGGACAACGACTGCCAGGACAACTCTGACGAGGCCAACTGCGGTACTGCAGCCATTTCTGTCTCTGTCCCCGACACGTCGTCTGTGTCGCACGCACACTTCCTGTCTCTCTCCTTCACGCACGCACACACACACACACACACACTGCTCATCTTCCCTCTCTCTTTCCGTACGCCTTTCATAATTCCCAACTTGTGTATTAGTATTCTGTCCTCTTTTACATTGCTTAGTCTCTGACCTGTCTGTCTGTCTGTCTTTCTGTCTGTCTGTGTGTCTGTCTGTCTGTCTGTCTGTCTGTCTGTGCGTCTGTGTGTCCTGCTCCACAGACATCCATGTGTGTCTGCCCAGCCAGTTCAAGTGCTCCCACCCCAATCGCTGCATCCCAGGGATCTTCCGCTGCAACGGCCAGGACAACTGTGGAGAGGGGGAGGACGAGAAGGACTGTCGTGAGTTCCCTCTGCCTGTCTGTCTGTCTCCACCTGTGTGTCCCTGTCTGCTTCTGTGTCCTGACACTGACGCCTCTCCACCTGTCCTTCCTGCTCCCCCCAGCGGAGGTCACCTGCGCCCCCACCCAGTTCCAGTGTGCCATCACCAAGCGCTGCATCCCCCGCGTCTGGGTGTGCGACCGCGACAACGACTGCGTCGACGGCTCGGACGAGCCGGCCAACTGCAGTAAGTCACGTCCTCACCTGCTCCTCCCCCTTTGTCCCCCTGCTGTCTCCCTCCTCCTCTCCTCCCCCTCCTCCCCCCGCTCGTCCTACTTCTCCCCTGTCTTGATCACCTCCACCTCTTGCTTCTCCTGCTCCTACAGTGTGTGTGGTTCCACAGTGTGTGTATGGTTCTACTGTGTGTGTGTGTGTGTGGTTCTACAGTGTGTGTGGTTCTCCAGTGTATGTGGTTCCACAGTGTGTCTGGTTCCACAGTGTGTGTGGTTTCACAGTGTGTGTGGTTCCACAGTGTGTGTGTGGTTCCACAGTGTGTGTGGTTCTCCAGTGTGTGTGGTTCTCCAGTGTGTTTGGTTCTCCAGTGTGTATGGTTCCACAGTGTGTGTGGTTCTCAGTGTGTCACCCCCTCCTCCGTCCCCCCTGTAGCTCAGATGACGTGTGGTGTGGATGAGTTCCGCTGTAAGGACTCTGGCCGCTGCATCCCCGCTCGCTGGAAGTGTGACGGCGAGGACGACTGTGGCGACTCATCAGACGAGCCCAAAGAGGAGTGCGGTAAGTGCGCCGTTTCCTAGGCAACAAGGGTTGGCAGACAGGCACAGGAAGAGAGCATCTCTCGGTCACACCCTCGAGACCATGACCCTGTTTTGTGTGATTGTTCTTTTTCTGGCGTGATAGTTGTGGATGGTCATAGCACGATGCTTGCTTTGTATTAGTGCAGACCACTGTTGACTTTCTAAGGTTGTCTATTGCCTGTATGCTGCGTCATGTGACAGAGTTGATGTGGTCTTGCTGCTGTGAGTCATGTGACAGAGTTGATGGTCTGGATGCTGTGTGTGCAGATGAGAGGATGTGCGAGCCCTACCAGTTCAGATGCAAGAACAACCGTTGTGTGCCTGGCCGCTGGCAGTGTGACTACGACAACGACTGTGGGGACAACTCTGATGAAGACAACTGCAGTAGGTGTCCCTGACACACACACACACACACTCTCCTTGTCCAAGGTGAGATGTGTTTTTTTAAGTGTTTTACACAGGAATGTTGTCTATTATTCAGTATGTAATGCCCTTACCGTGCTAAGACATTCGGCCAACTTAGCGAGTGGTCCTTATGGTTTCATAGTTGTTGTCTCACTGACTTAGTCCTTGGCTCCGATCCAACATGCTTGGGTAGGGCGAGGCCTGTGCTTCTCAGCGCAGCTCGTACCAATCCAGTCATGTCAGATCAGTGCTCAGTGGACACACAGTCCACATCCCACTTTGACACCTCCGACGCATCTCACCTCATCTGTTGTCTGTTTCATTTCACACCGTCCCCACGGCCTCTTCCAGAGGTAGGTGTCTCCACTCTCATCCCTCCTCCTCTCCTCCCCTCCCCTAACCTGCCTCGTGTTCCCCATCCCCATCGCATCCCACTCTGTCCCAACCTCACCCTGGTCATTTATACCCCGAAAGGAATCTGCTACCACAGCTGGGACAGGTCCGACGCAGAGCTCCAGATCGACGTTTCTAAAATGTCTTAAGGAATGTTAATCGTAGTTAGCATTCAAAGTACTTTTTCATAGATGACCTTCATTAGTCATGATGTGTAGATGTGTTTTAAGATCCAGATGATTTGGCGAAAAGCATTCTACAGACAGACTTTTACTTCCTGACAACATCAGTCACTTTAAAAGTCGGTTTGTGTAGGTTGTGACACGGAGAACATGTGGATGGTTTGGACTGCGTGTCGCCCCGTGTCGCCCTGGTTCAGAGAGCTCCTCTTCAGCCTCCCTCCTGCATGTCCGTCACACGGCTCCTGTGCTCTCCCTAGTTTTGTGTCGTGTCTCAGCTGTTCTACCAGTTTACCATGTCTGACGGCGGACCTCTCTCTCCAGCTCCTCGCCAGTGTTCGGAGAGCGAGTTTGCCTGCACCAACGGTCGCTGCATCGCTGGGAGGTGGAAGTGCGATGGCGACCATGACTGCGCCGACGGCTCTGATGAGGTACCGTAAGCTAGTGACTTAGCTGATCCTCAGCGATCTGTGGCGCACCAAAGTGTGCGAGCTAACAGGTGGAATCCTGTTATTTTAGGTCACATTATAGATTCCAGACTAGTTATACGTTTGGCGACAAGCTTTTCAAAATCCATTTGAATCGATAGGACAGGATACATGCGGACTGGATTATTCGCTGGGATTTAAACCCCGAAGCTTTTGGAATATTCGGTGACGGCGGTGTTTGTGCTTGCGTCCTCAGCACGGCTGTGACCTGAAGTGCGACAGTGACCAGTTCCAGTGTAAGAATGGACACTGCATCCCCATCCGCTGGCGCTGCGACGCCGACGCCGACTGCATGGACGGCAGCGACGAGGAGAAGTGCAACAGCACCGGTGAGTGTGCGAGGAGGCTCACGCTCGTCCCGACGTGCGTCGGTGTGGGTGTTTCCGCAGGCGAACGCAACACCAATAACGGACGCGCGTCATGAATATCGTAACTCCTTGTCCTGCTCATCACCGGATGCTCTTTTAGGACGTGTCAGTAGCTAGGCTGTAACGGTCTCCCTCTCCTCCCTGTGGCAGCTGCGCGACACTGCCCCCTGGATGAGTTCCAGTGTAACAACTCCCTGTGTAAGCCCCTGGCCTGGAAGTGTGACGGAGAGGACGACTGTGGAGACAACTCTGATGAGAACCCTGACGAGTGCAGTGAGTACACCACACACACACACGCACACACACACACATACTCACACACACACACTCACACTTACACACATACACTCAGACCACACTACACACACTCCCACACCCACACCACCAGAGGACACTCCTCTCCACACACACACATCTAGGTCCTAAAGCCTGTTCTGACCTGTTGCTATCTCCTATCTGCCACTCCCCCAGGGAACTTCCAGTGCCCTACCACCAGGCCTATGCGTTGCCACAACGACCGTGTGTGTCTGCGGGTGTCCAAACAATGCGATGGTGTTGACAACTGTGGGGACAACTCGGATGAACTGAATTGCCGTGAGTTGTGGGAACCAGCTGCCATGACCTCTCCTCAATTTATCTCTGCTCATGGGGTTGTTTTGAAATGTACTGTAGCTGTAGTGTGTGTGTGTGTGTAACCAAACTTACAACCGTTTGATGTGTGTGTGTGCTCCCAGATGCCCCCCCGGCTGTTCCCTCATGTGAGAAGGACGAGTTCCTGTGTAGCAACGGCAGGTGCATCAGCTCCAACCTGCGCTGCAACTACTTCAACGACTGTGAGGACTACGGCTCGGACGAGATCAGCTGCAAGACAGGTGCGAGTCTCGACTTGAAGCAGAACTCATGTCTTTCACCACGCTAACGGAAAACCTAGTGAAAACATGATCCCAGTCAAAGGTGTAAGAACTCCTTACAATCGAGAATCTTCATTGACGCTTTAAGTTCTATGCGGTACTTTTGTCTCAACCAAACCAATCCCTTAAATGAAAAAGCGGTTAGCATAAAAGTGTGCTTACTATACATTCTAATGCACAGTGTTTTGAAAACAACATATAAACTTAAACCGTAATGGATTCAACCCCACCATATATACCGGTAGCTAATTAATGAAATGTGGTGGTCAGTAATCCCTTCACCATTTATGTGACAGCAACACACAGCAAACAGTGCTTGGTAGCAACCCTAGCTAACAGTCCGTAATGGCTGTGTGTCCGTGTGCCGTGCAGACACCAAGCTGAACGACTGCAGGAGTAACAGGACCCTGTGTGGGGACGGAGACGAGGCCCACTGCATCACCAACGGGACGGACTCCTTCTGCTCCTGCAAGCCAGGCTTCCAGAAGACTGGACACAACACCTGCCAAGGTAGGAGACCACGCCCTGGAAGCCGTGTCTGTCCGAGTTCCGTCACTCTGGATTCTCTGTCAGAAGATGCACGTGCTGCTGGATCTAAGAAGCTCCTTTATGTCTTGTAGCACACGCCAGAAGAGGACAAGTCTGTGTTCACTTATTTACTAACCGACCCGTCACCGTTTCCCTAACCTGTCCTTTTCCTGACCTGTCTCAGATAAGAATGAGTGTCAGAAGTTTGGAATTTGCTCCCACATCTGCAACAACACCAAGGGCTCCTACAAATGCAGCTGCAGCAAGTACTTCACCAAGATCAACGACACCTGCAAGGCAGACAGTAAGGACACGGTTCTCAAATGGCTCATTTAGCCAGACTGCCAAAGGCCAAGAACTTGTCAAATAAACAAATGTGTTTGTGTGTGTTATAATTGAAGCAACTGCTTACATATTTCCATGCGTGTCCCCCTCCTCTCCAGGCCTCAACAGCAGCAGACAGGTGCTGTACATCGCCGACGACAACGAGATCCGCAGCCTGGACCCCGGCATGCCCAACTGGCGCTACGAGCAGACGTTCCAGGGCGACGCCAACGTGCGCATCGACGCCATGGACCTGCACGTCAAGACCAACCGCGTCTTCTGGACCAACTGGCACACGGGCCGCATCTCCTCCTACGAGCTGCCCGGAAGCTCCGCCCCCTCCGGCCCCTCCTCCAACTCCCACCGGCACCGGCGCCAGAGCGAGGGCGGGGTCACCACACTGGAGGTGAGGCTCGGCACGCCCACGTCACATACCAGGGGTATCTACTATATTGACTGAGGATGCGGCCGCTAAATATGATTTTCTTAATAAAAAGTGTGTGTGTGTGTGTGTGTGGGGATTAGTTACGCACACAAAAACATGACACATATTCTTACAAAGAATGAAAAAAACACATTTGACACCCAAGATTACAAGACCGTTCAATCCCTGTCACAAACAAACTCCAGCCAGTGACTGTCTCCACACCCCCTCAGATCCCAGAGCTGAAGATGCCTCGTGGTATAGCTGTGGACTGGGTGGCCGGTAACCTGTACTGGACCGACTCTGGACGGGACGTGATCGAAGTGGCCCAGATATCAGGCCGCAATCGGAAGACCCTCATCTCTGGCATGATCGATGAGCCCTATGCCATCGTGGTGGACCCACAGAGAGGGTAAGAGACCACCCAGGACAGGGAAGATGTCTTAAGAAATCCCCAGTTGCCAGTTCTACTTCCTCTTTGAGTACTCCTGTTTCCTCGTTTTCTCGAGGTAGTACAGGATCTAGCATACTTGTGTTCATTAAAGTCCTCTTCTTCAGAGCTGCTATTATGGCCAGACCTGTGATTGATGAAAAGGAAGGATGCCTTTCAGTGTTCACATGTGGCCGGCGTCTCGTGCAGCTGCAGCTGTTTTGACCGTGTGTGTCTCTGTTCCCAGGACCATGTATTGGGCAGACTGGGGTAACCACCCCAAGATTGAGACAGCAGCCATGGATGGAACCCTGAGACAGACCCTGGTCCACGAGAACATCCAGTGGCCCACAGGTCTCTGTTAGCGTTAGCATAGCACCTCGCCTTATACTCCACTGTAGCCTAGCATAGGCTAGCATTGTGGGATTTATAGTATTTCAGTTGTTTTATGGTCTACCTCGCATGGTGTCCTCCTCTTGTCTGCAGGTCTGGCGGTGGACTACTTCAGCGAGCGTCTCTACTGGGCGGATGCTAAGCTCTCCGTGATCGGCAGTGTGCGTCTCAACGGCTCAGACCCAGTCATCGCCGTCACCAACCTCAAAAACAGTTCAGTTCACTTTTTTACTCCTAGATAACCTTGAGCTTTTCATCAGGATTCAGCTTTACGGACGACATTGATTCAATTCTTTCCTTCAATAGAAAATATGACAGAAAGCCGTGCCAAAAGTATAACATTTCCCTCCTCTCTCCCGACCAGATCTCCTCCATCCTTTCAGCATAGACATCTTTGAGGACTACATATATGGGGTCACGTATGTCAACAATGTGGTCTTCCGGGTCAACAAGTTTGGCAAGGGCTCTGTTGAGAACCTGACCACTGGCATCAACCACGCCACAGACATAGTGCTCTACCACCGCTACAAACAGCCTGAGGGTGAGATCTACTATCTGACTACATCACAGGTCACCCACTTGTTCCCCATACAGGCCTGGTTCCCCAGCCATAAACCAAGCCTCGTCT
Organism: Osmerus mordax; assembly: GCF_038355195.1. Classification (NCBI taxonomy): domain Eukaryota; kingdom Metazoa; phylum Chordata; class Actinopteri; order Osmeriformes; family Osmeridae; genus Osmerus; species Osmerus mordax. The sequence goes on along the minus strand of NC_090056.1, from coordinate 7,166,494 downwards.
GAAACAAAGAAAACATGCCCCCTAGAGATTTACTGACCATCAAAGTGAATGGTCAACACATTTTTACGTGTTGCTTCATCTGTGTGCTGATTGGCTGTTCCCTCTCTGTGTGTCAGTGACCAACCCATGTGACAGGAAGAAGTGTGAGTGGCTGTGTCTGCTGAGCCCCAGCGGGCCGGTCTGCACCTGCCCCAACGACAGAGTGGCTAACAACGGCACCTGTGTGGAGAGACCGTCTCCCACACAGTCTCCATTCTGTGAGTACACACACACACACACACTAGAGTAGGTACTGTACACCGTGTATACCCAAATAACAACAGTAGCTTCTGCATGTGAAGGTCTTCATATAAATACAAACTATACTCTGTCAATAACTCCTCCTCTAGCCCTAACTCTCTCCCGTCCTCCCTCCCTCTCCCCCAGCCCCGCCCGCGGGGACGTGCACTGTCCAGTGTCAGAACGGTGGCAGCTGCTACCTCAACGCCCGCCAGCAGGCCAAGTGTCGCTGCCAGCCCACCTACAGCGGGGAGAGGTGTGAGGTGAACCAGTGCAGGGACTACTGCGAGAACGGGGGCACCTGCACCGCCTCACCCACAGGTACGGACCACAGCGTGCACACACACAAGGACACACGCATACATAAACACACTCGTAAAGCCACCAACAAACAAACACACATATCTGAACAGTAACATAAACACACACACACACACACAGACCACAGTGTATTTGAAAAGAGAGCAGCCCCTCAGTCTAGCAACTTTTAACATATACTGGTACTTATATAAAGTACTTTTGAAAATACCTCACAACAGAAGCACGTGTATATATCTGGGCTCATCCGGGTGTAGACAAACGGCACGTTCCTCCCTGAGAGTACTAACCCAGCTCCCCTCCTGGTCGCAGGTTCGCCTACCTGTCGCTGTCTGAAGGGCTTCACCGGCCCCCACTGTAACCAGCAGATCTGCCAGGGCTACTGCCACAATGGAGGCAACTGCTCCGTCAACCAGGGCAACCAGCCCGCCTGCCGCTGCCCACCCGGGTTCCTGGGGGACCAGTGTCAGTTCAGTGAGTGTCTGCCCTCCCTATCGCCCTCTGCTGGCAGGATGACTTGAATACATTCAGTCATTCAAAGGAAGGGAAGGCTGTTTTAGAGGATTCAGACTTGGTGTTTGTGCTAACCCGCCGCCCTCCTCTTCCTCAGCCAAGTGTGAAGGCTTCTGCGAGAACGAGGGCATGTGTCTGCAGACCGACAACGGTACCAGGCTGTGTCGCTGCCCACCTCAGTTCCTGGGGCCCAACTGTGAGCTGGACAAGTGTGTGTACTGTGGGACGGGCAAGTGTACGCCTAAGACTACTGGAGAGGTCACCTGCAGGTACGGAAGGGCCCGCCGTGTCCCATGCAGAAAGACACTCAGACTAGTCACGCACAAGCCACTGGAATCTACTGTACTCTGTTCCACCCACGTACACAAACCAGTTTATTCCATCATATGAACTGCGTATCCATTACATTTGACTTTTTTTTCCCATGAAGCAGACACTTCTATCCAAAGCGACTGGACAAGTACACATAGTGAACACAGCATATCATCAAGGAGTAGAATTGCACCGTTCTAACAGTATTTCACTGGTTAGTGTAGAGGACAGCCTGTTTTATTTCCTACAACATGTGACTGGGTGGTAATCCTGGTGTCTCACTGTCTCTTCCTCTGGCCGGGCCTGACTGCTCTCTGTGCAGCTGTAACGGCCTGCTCCAGCCCAGCTGCTATTCCTGTCTCAACTTCTGTCTCAACGGCCAGTGCACTGTGGACCCCCGCTCCCTACTGCCCCAGTGCAAGTAAGATCACCCTGCATACACACACACACACACACACACACACATACACACACTGGGCAGTCAGACCATAGCAGCAGGACCATAGGGCTGTCTGAAACCCTTTTAGTCTAGTTACACTTTCAACTGTGTGACAAAAAAGTGTCTTTTTAGTATCTATGCTATATAAATATCTTAACTGCTACATTTGTGGACTCCTAATGCAATGCAAGGAAGATTTTTTCTTTGATAGTTTTTAATGCCGGGGACAAAACAGACTTTAGTTTGAAATGTGCTTCAAAAAGTACTGAAATATTGTGTTTTTATGAATGAGGTATCCAAGCTTGTCAAGGTGTTGTGAAAGCTTACGAAGACCCCAAAGTGTCAACACTTTCTTGTGAACCTCTACACTTTGACGTGTCTGTAGGTGTCCTACTGGATGGACCGGCTACAGGTGCAGCGACGCTGTCTTTACTGATGCCGACCCTCGAGGATCCAGTGGAAGTAAGATTAATGAGACCAGTAAAGTACCTTTGTTGTATCAATGCCTGAGCCATTCATAAACCTTCCCGTCTCCTCCTGACCCTGCACCCTGATCAATATGTTCTTCTTCCTGTCCCCAGGCACGGCCTCCGTGGTCACCCCAGTGCTGCTGCTGCTGTTACTGGCACTGCTGGTGGTCGGCGCCATCTTGTGGTACAAGAGGAGAATGCGGGGGTATGTAGACAGACTTGCATGACTTGTTCCTGGGACTTGTCTTACTTTACATCTGCTGTCTCTACTCCACGCCATTTCTCTCTTTCTCACCTTCCTCCTTCTCTTCCTCTGTCCCTCCCCTCTCCTGTGGATAACCACTTCTTTCCTGTCCCCCAGGTCTCTATGGCCCGGCAAATCTCGTTCCCGACACTCGCGGTAACTTGATAGGGTTCCATCTTTTACCTGTCTCCTTTGCCCTAAATTCCTCACAGCAACCTTCCATTTCCCTACTGTCCAATCAGAGCGACCATACTGTGTTTTGGTGCAGTTGTTGGCTGGCCTCTCTGTCTGTCTGTCCCCTGCCTGCTCTCTCCTGATGTGTGCAGGGTCTCCCACCCAGCAACACAGGGACCCGTTAAGACAACCTGATAACAGATTGGTTGTTGAAAGACCAGCAGAGGCCATGTTCTGTCTCCCCCTCCCTTTCCCCTTCCCATACCTCTTCCTGTTTATGTCTATAAATAGATTGTGTATCCTATCTGTGGCAATGCTGTGCCTGTAATTGTACAGTAGCAGTCAGTGTGAAAATCCAGCATTCTCCTTAATACACACTTTTACACAGTAATATATTGCTGAGTATGTTCAAATGGCCTTTTGATCAAAGCTCATTTGTACTACAGTGTTGCTACAGCAACTCTCCATGTTTCTGTGTTGCCTTTTCCATGTCTGTGAGTACATGACATCAGTTGTGTACTGAATGTTGTTGACTGTGTGTCAACGTTTGGTGTATGCTGGATTTTTCTCCCTTTTTTATTGGCTTGACTAGAGGCTTTCTTGGCTCTACTCGTGTGTGTTCATGTGTTGCCCTTTTCCTGTGAAGCATGAATGCTTTGAGGTCACTGTCTGATTCTCTGTGTGTGGATGTGTGTGTGTGTGTTCACAGGGCTAAAGGCTTCCAGCACCACAGAATGACCAACGGGTCCATGAACGTGGAGATCGGCAACCCTGCGTACAAGATCTACGAAGGAGAACCTGACGACGATGCTGGGGAACTCCTGGATTCAGACTTCACTTTGGACCCAGACAAGGTACACACACACACACAACATATGTACATGTACACAAATACACTGGTGTTCACACTGCTGAATCTTTGAAGGTAACAACAGATTACCTCAGAGGGAATCACACCTAGAAACCCACATGATAATACATTGAGCTAAAGTGGACACACGAAACATGCTTTGACATGTTGACTAAAAGCTGTTAAAAACGTGTCAGTTCAGCCCGTGACTGAGCCTCCATGTCCCTCTCTCTCTCTCCTGCAGCCCACCAACTTCACCAACCCTGTGTACGCCACCCTGTACATGGGAGCCCAGAACAGCCGCAACTCTCTGGCCAGCACTGACGAGAAGAAAGAGCTGCTCTCCCAGGGCGACGACGACATGAGTGACCCGCTGGCGTAGGACAGCACTCTGCCTAGCGCCTCGCCCTGCCCTGCCCCCCATTGGCTGAGCATACAAACTCTCTTCAAATGCCTTTTACCAATTGGAGAAAAAAAAAGGAACAAACAAAAAAGAAAGTGAGAACACTGTATAAAATGTATAAAATGAAGGACTACTTTTGTATGTGATTGCAGTATTATATTTTGTTCTTTGACAAATAGGGAAAATAATTCCTCCGGAATGAAAAAGGAACCATTTTATAGACAGTACTCAATTCTCTTTTTTTTTCCCCACCTCACCATTTCACTGCTCTTCCTCCCCCTCTTCATCCATATAGCCACTACCTCTGTGCAAATTTAAAGAATAGAGTGGTAGAAAAAACCAACAGTGAAATAATTTTAAATTTTTTATTTTTGTATGAATTGTATAGGGGAAGACAAACATTGTTCCATTTCCGTAAAACTGCCTAAAGCATTTGTTGAAAGATGCAGAGGGGAATGGAGGGACGAGTTGGACGCCTGGTTATGAATGCTAATGGGACGCTGGTTTGGTTTACGTCACTTTGTGTCTGTGTCCTCTGTTAGAGCTCTGGAGGTAGACCAAGGCTGCAAGGCATCATGGGAGTTATGACCCTGCACATGCACACATGGAGTCAGCATCGTACAAATGATGTCCATTCTGTTGTCTCAATGAACAAAGTGATTGTCTTTTCTTCCTTGCACAGACGAAAGTTCTATATATATATTTACATATATATAAACATATTAACAATGTGTCTTGAACAGTATACCCAGGAATACAAACACCAATAACGAATAGCAGTCAATAATTGTTTTATCACTTTTTTGGGGGTCTCTGTATAAATTCTGTGCTACGCTTACATGTCAGTGATGAATGTGTGTGTGTGTCTGTATGTATCGGATGAAGATGATTGTAACAAAGTGGATGTTCCAGTGTCAAGACTCTGGGATGGCTGTCTGTGGCCTTGGAGGAACAGAGGACGTTGTCCTGGATGGGAGTTGTAGTTCTTCAGTGCACCAGAAGGATCAGGATCGCAGTAGAAGCCTGAGGTGTTCACTCGGTGACGCTGCCACAACACAAGCCTCAGTGAAGGCCTGCCCTCTTCTGGAACTCTCTCTGACCAGAACAAGAAACTTGAGAGAGACAGCATATAGCTTTCGTCCTTAGTCTGTGATTGTAAAACGCATTTCAGGAGATGGTATAGAGCCAGAGTATGGTACGTCAGTGGGAGTTTCACTTTTTCAGTTTGTTTTGATGTACGTAATTACATGCCTTTGTCATTTCATTCCGATACTCATTGTTAAGTGCATTCGGGGTAGGTGGACTGTTAGCTCTCTGATTGCCCCCCTGTTAATTCCTCTGCCTTGCCGCTAATGTAAGGCTTCTGTTAGCTTGCTGTCTATCTGTCTGGGACAGTCAACTGGGCGTCCCTGTCTCACGCACTGCCGATCATGCTGCTTCTAACACAGATTATCAGCCATATCTGCCATAAGTACACCGCATAGTACTCCAATAAAATGATGCTATGGCTTACTCCTTCTCTCTATAACAGTATTCATTCATTTGACTTTTGTTTTTCAAATTCCTGCTCTGTAAATTTTTTCCATTGATCCATGTCAAATTTGAACAGTCGTTTGATCATTTTGGGGGAGAAAATTATGATTATAAAACCCACAGCCACGTTGTTTGGTTTATGATTTCATTTCTTTCTTTTGATATAAGAAAATAAATGGATTTTTATAGTAGAAATGCATGGTTGTTCTGGCCTTCATTTAAGGTGGTCGAGGATAACAGAAGGGATCTTTGGATATATCATGACAAAAATATACAAAATACTGTATATACATTGTAAATGCATTTAACAGTAAGGCACATTTACTGTTTCTCAACATCCTCTAGGTCTTATAGTCAGAGGTGAGGAAACATCTGTAATTTGTATGTCACATACTCTGTTTATTATGGAGGAGGTGGGGTGGAAATGATCTTTTAGATGACATACAACAAGTAAGAAGAGGCACAATTGCATTCTTAAAAAAACAAAACATAAAAAGGCTTGGAGTCAATGATTTGCATGAAATGTACATTAACATGATCAGAATGTCCACCGTAAAAGTATCTCATTCAAAGTTAAGGCATTGTAAGTAGTGTAATATGGTCTGTCCCTTTACCGGAAATGCCATATGGATACACACAGATTGTAAGTCTTAGAGTGCACAATCATTTTGCTTCCTCGATGGCTATTAAAAACGGAAATGTCATTTTTATAACCCTGAAAGACAGATAGCTTTAAAAACATGTTTGGACTCTGAATAGGCACGCATACCTCCTCTTTCAGGTAAGTTTATCGTCTGGAACTTGTAAACGTAACAGTCATTATAGAATCATCTTCATTCAGTTTGTTAGTCACTTCCTATGTGTCACCAACAGGGGGACAGAAAGTGTTGTCAGGTACACATCGTTAAGACCAACTTGACAGTTATTTTTTCTTCTTCATAAACAGAGCTCTTTCCCAAGGTGTTGTGGCCTTGGGTTTGATTAAGTGTGAGTCAAAATCCCAGGAGGTAACTGAGAGGTATCCACAAAGGAATGTCAAAAACCCAGAAGAATTTAGGAAAGACATGAGATTAATTAAAAACTGAACTGAATTGAATCCTTTTAAGTTATTGTTTCAGGGGTTTAACTCTTATCCATTGCATATTAACTTTACAGTATTCAGCAGAAACGTTATAATACAAGGCAATTAAACATACAATCTTGAACCAAAAGACTTCAAGGATACAAAGTATGGCTGATTCACAAAACAATAATACTGTCTACACAAAAGGCACTTCTTTAGCAAAGTAAGAAAGACACAAGAGGAAGTTTGGCTTGGCTAGCTTGTCTTAAGAAACAAAACAAAAATCAATGACTTAAGTGAATGAGCTTTCTCCTAGATGAAAGATAATGACCAAAGTAGGCTCTACTGAAACATGGCACACAATTCAGTCTAGGTATGTCCAGTAAATTGCTTCCAACACTCAGGATAATATGTTTTCTAAAAACCTGTGATAGGATGTCTTGTGAAGGCAAGCCGAGGATCCTGTGAAACAGCCTTTCCAGAACTAAGGAGACACGCTGTGTGCTTGGCCTCGCAGTCTCTATCTTCCTAGGATTGCACAATGTTTGGAAAGGCATGATGATGGAGTGAAGATCCGCTTTGGAAGGCACGTGTGTCCGTAGTGTCCAGAAGTCTGGGGAGATCAGCCTGTCTTTGGCACAGCTCTGCCAATTCTCGCTTGCAGCGCAGACACACTGCCGTTTCCATCTTCAACTCTGAGTGTGTGTGTGTTTGTGTCAGAGTGTTTTCAATAAGAGGAGAGTAGCCCACCTGATGTCTGTGCTTTTACTAGTACACCTGCTCCTTAAGAATCTCAATTAAGGATCTCCATAAATAAATAAATACCCCTGTGAGATAAGGGTCATTGGTTCACTCCTGTGCCCTTCTCAGTCTTTGTGAGCTGCAGCCTCAGGGGTGGGTGGGACCACGGAGGGGGTTACAACATGGGTAGGGGGGTTTAGAGGGTAGAAACAAGTGGTTTAGGGTCTCTTCCAGCCACTCCGGATCAGGGCGTCGGCTCGCAGGAAAGGCTGGCTGCGGAGATCTGTGAGTGGGTGAGGGAGAGAGGGGTGAGACACAGGGAGGACACATGTTAACAGGGGGATCACCCTCTGGTCCCATAATGGAGTCAATCTCAGGTTTGGGACTACATTAATTGGTAACAACAAACAAACTTATTTGGTCATTTTCTGTGAGGGTGCAAGAATGGTGTATGAGCAAAGAGATTTTGTCACTTGTATCTTCAAAAATACGAATTGGAATAAATTGAAGAAATCATCCAGAGAATGACTACATCCTATGGCTTTGAATTTCAATACCAAAATGTGGAAGAATGGCACTAATGAAAATGGAATCTAAGGCTTTTGGATTTTAGTAATTGTGTAATTGTGACAACAGACACAGTAGCAACACAACATTCAACAGTTTGATAAGAATACAGTCATGGCAGACAACAAGCTCTTGGAGGTTCTGTGCTAGAGAGTGGCTAACACCCACCTAACAATCTCAAATGTTGGCTGTGATAATAATACTATTATTATTTATGAGTAAACATGTTGATATTTCTCTACATGTAACCCCAAGAAGCTTGTCGACCACAGATCTGTTTGGCACACCGCAAAACACAGTTAGCAAGGACACAACATGGCAGACACTGTTGGCAGGTGAGAGGGGGATTGACACTGAACAACATGCAACACATAAATGGGGGTGTGACAATGGAGGTGACCTGAGGAGTTGGAACAATGGATAGTAGAAAGACCTGGAACTATACTACCTCTGAGGGTCCTTCCTGGAAGGCAAAAACAGATGGTGGGGGAAAAAAAAGGCCTGAGGTTTTTACTTCTGCTTCTCTTTAGGGAAAGAGAGACTAAGACCATTTGAAATGCGGAAGAAAATGTATAACTGGGGCTATTTGATTGTCATGGCAGCAAAAGCACTGTTAGTGGAAGCTCTGTATTGTCCACTGTCAAACTATCATCCAGATTAGCTGTGTCTGCTGTGGAGTGTATTCTGCATCTGAAGCGCATCGCTGAAGCAGCTGACATCACAGGCAGACATGAGCTCAGGGCCAAGCAGGCTAGGGCGTGAGACTGCCTTCCTTACCCGGGCTTTAGGACTGGAAATATATACTGTCATTAATCTTCTGTTGGGCTGGAGAGGTAGATAGAATAAAGAGGAGGAATGGTTGAGGAAAGGATGGTGCAGTGTTAGGAAGGGAAAACCAAAAACCACCACGTTAGTCATATGGAACAAGGCTGTCTAAACCAGACCAGAGATCTAGCCAAACCTCTTTATGCAAACATCTAAGATGGCCGATGATATTGTCAAGCTGTGGAGTACATCTAGCATTGATTTCCATGCCCATGCTATGCTAGATGCTTCCGTCGGCGTACAAACATTTCACATTTGACCAAATATATACAGAACATATATATATATTCACATTTGAACATGATCAGGCATGGTCAGTTTAAGCACTCAAGAGGTTTGGCTAACGTCTATCCTGAGATGCCAGGTAGAGGACTTTTGAGGTAGATCATACAGTCCACATGGCCCCCAATGACAGCCTTGGTTAGTACAGGGAGGAGGACCAGTCTTAGGGGTGGGTGGAGTGACAGAGGGGGGGGGGGGAGGAGGGGAGGAGTGGGGGTGCATGCCGCATGCATGGTCAGATGTGAAGGGGGGGGCGGTTTAACGAGAGAAACCTGGACAACCTTGGCGTTAGGGGCAGGGGAGGAGGGGCTAGCAGTTGGAGTCGTCACAGAGGTTCGCCTCACAGAAGAACCGCGAGCCGCGCTTAGCGGTGCGCGCCGTGAAGGGCACGCTCTTCAGCACTGAGGGGAGGGAAGACAACACGTCACATCTGACACACAAGCTGGCCTGGGCTGGCTGCTCTCTCTTCATCCAGGAGCTCCCCTGATCCTGCCGCCGCAGGAGAGGACCTGGGGCTCCTTATTACAACTATCTCTCCATAACGTCCCCCTTATTTATCTTTGACGACAGGAATTTCAGCGTAGCTACACTTTTGTATGTGGCTTTATAGCATGTGATGTTTATATAAGCCCCATATGTGTGTAGGGAGAGAAGAGGCATCATTCACATCAATAACACAACGTTAAGAGAACGCTCAGCTCCATTCAGATGTTGATTAAAAACAGTTGGCTGAGACTCGTGTGAGATGGTTAGTTGGATTGTCCTGAGGTGGAAGCCACACGGAAGACACATTGCACCTCCACCAACATCCAAGCATGGGGCCATCATGACTGAAGCTCATGACACTATTCACAGATCCAATGTCTTGCCTATATACATGTGTATTTAAATGACTGGAACAGTACAGGGCTCAGTACAATCAATCTTTTCCTTTACTTCTACTGCCAAAGCAGAGCCTTCTGTTAGCTTGTTGCAGTTTTTTGCCTACAGTTATCTTTTCCCCACTCTTTCGCTCGTGAAGGACTTTATACACGAACTATTCTTTATACATAATGAGCTAAAAAAAGGATTGGTTCCATTCCATCCCATGAATGACATAGCAGACTCTATTTACAGAGACTCGCTGACTTGCTGTGCACTGTGGTCTGGGCGTGGTGAGGCCTGACTCTGGACCACGTAGCACAGAGTGCACTGCAGGGGGGCGGAGCAGTGGAGGACCACGGTCATCTGGGGGCCGGGCCTCCTGGGGCCTCCGGCGCTCGCAGCGGGGGTCCTGCCTGGCCCACCTGTGATGATGTCCTCGATGGTGCCGTCCTTGCCCTCGTACACCGGCCGGTGGTCCTTGGCCTGTCTCTTACGCAGCTCGGCGATGAGCTCGTTCTGCTGCTGTCTCTTCTTGTGGGCCTGGACCTGGTGGAGGAGGAAGGAAGGGGACACGTGTCACAACCTGAAACTTTAGCTGTCGGGTTGAGGAGGGAACTGTCAACTTGATATCAGGCACTGTGTTTTCCTGCAGGGTTGATTGTGTTTGTGTTGAGATGTGTGCGCTCTACCTTGGGGTCCTGCTGTTTGGCCTCTTGTGCCAGTAGCTTCTCCCGCATGGCTTCCTCCTGCCTCTTCCTCTGGTCATTGTCCTCCACTGCGTCCTGGAACACAAAGAAAAAATGGCCTCTGCTGAGGGGAGGAGACTGCGGCTTGACAAACCAACAGTCCAAACTCAAACCGAGCCAAGCTGCAGAGACAAACCACCAGCCCTTAGACTGGAGGAAACTGGCCTGGCGCTGAGGACACGGCGTCATGAACGGTCATCGATCTATTGTCACTGTCTCTCTCACTCTCACACACACACGCACACACAAACAGGAGAATACATAGACAGTCAGGAACACACTTCACTACAGGAAAACACACATTCACACCCATGTGTACGCAGGCACGCACACGCACACACACACACACACACGCAAACGGATCCTTGTGCTTCACGTTTCCTCAAGCGGGTCCATAAATCCAGCCCCAGAACAATCCCAGGAAGAGCGCTGTGTGGAGGGGCAGGGTGGGGCAGCCCAGGAGGTTAAAGGAGGGGGGGCAGGAGGCCCAGTCTAAACAGCCCAGCTGCAGCTCTGAGCACAGGCCCAGCTGGGCCTTCCTGTTATTTGGCCTATGCCTCCACACAACGTCCTGTGGCTAACACACACACACACAGTCCTCTCTGCCCTGCACTAAGAGGCAGGGAGGAAGACAGAGACAGCGCCCTGACTAGCAACCCTGGGGACATTCCCAGAGGACCCTGAAGAGACATTTACATTTAGTCATTTAGCAGACGCTCTTATCCAGAGCGACTTACAGTAAGTACAGGGACATTCCCCCGAGGCAAGTAGGGTGAAGTGCCTTGCCCAAGGACACAACGTCAGTTGGCATGACTGGGAATCGAACTGGCAACCTTCGGATTACTAGCCCGATTCCCTCACCGCTCAGCCACCTGACTCCCTGACAGCCCCACCTGGTCCATGGCAGAGAGTAGGGAGACAGAGTCAGGGGTTCACCCTCACCTTGTAGGCCTTGATGAAGCGCACAAACACGGGGAAGAACACCGAGGGAGGGGTTGTCTTGGAACTCTCCCCAAAGTAGTTCACCACGTTGTTAAAGGCCTCCTGTGATTGGATGAAATGGGAGTGGGTAGGGCACAATGTTTGTAAACATGACAAAAAACGGTCGGTGCAGGCTCACGTCAGGGATCGAGCTGCGTTTGTGTGTATTGCGCTTTGATGTGACGTATCAAGGGAGACGTGTGGCTTCTGGTTGTGTGTCATCGAGGGGTCGAAAAGGGCGTACCTCGGCCATCTTTGCGTCCTTCTGCACCTTGTCCAGCTGGGTGTCACTGGTCTGGAGGAAGCCCTTGAGGACAGAGTGGTCATGGAGACTGCACTCTCGCCTGATCAGGTCCATGCCCTTCCCGAGCTCCCGCACGTCCAGCAACACGTTCTCCAATGACACTACAGACACACACGTGCACAAAGCACCAAAACACACACATTCCTCAATATGAGTTCATATTCCTAATTCTGCTGCATAATTCTGGCGCATGCAGTTGTAATACAGAGTGATAGAGGGTTCCCCTCTCTCTATATCTCTGCTGCTGCCTGATGGGGTCTGTCAGCACACCTGCTGCAGCTTTGTCCACGAAATGCAGCTCGTTGAAAAAGTTGGTGAGCTCAGGGTATTTCTCCTTCACCGTGAGAGCGATGTAGTGGAGCAGAGTCATCTTCCTGTCCGTCGACTTGGTGTCCAGCAGCTGTTCCGATTAGAGACACGCAGGGGAAACGTCAGCCGAGCACTTTAAAAACCAAATCCTGTTTACCAAATAGGAAGTACTAACTGTGAGGACTCACAGAAGCACCTCTCGGAGATGTGGACCTTTTGACTCAAACTTACCAGGTCGAGACTCTGCAGTTTGAACCCGTACACGGAGCCTCTCTTGCTGCTGTTCATGTAGTTTCCCAAAGCTAAGATGATCTGTGGAAATACAGACGGATTCATATTCACACCCTCAACATACAAACGACTTCTCAAGTTCCTGAAGACACAACCAGGCCGAAACAAACCCTCACCTCGAGCATTCTCTTCAGCTTTGGCGAGGACTTGACGGAGGCGGACGCGGCGATGATGGCGTTGAGCTGGGGGGTGAGCATGTTGACGCTGTCCGAGAAGTTTCCCACGAAGGTGATGATGTTCATGCGTTGGGTGAGCCTCTCGATCTTGCTGAAGTGCAGCATGAAGCGGTCCTCCTCGGCCAGCTGGTCCAAGGGGCGGCGCTCCCGCTCGTACTGACGCATCATCTTGGTCTCCGTCTCCGTGGGCAGGAAACGCATCAGGCACTCCATGAAGTCCACCGGCAGGGCCTTCAAGTCGAACCTGCGGACCCCAGATGAATCGTCACTCTCCCTCGTCATTCACGATTCTCGCTGAAAAACAGTGAGGGGGTAACTACGTGATCCTGAGATCAGAGATGGAACGTACTTCTCGATGGCTTTGCAGATCTCCTCCGTGCTCTTGTGGGCTTTGCGGAGCGTGATGGCCAGGTTTTTGGAGCGGTTGGCGTCCAGCAGGTTGATCTTGTTGACGGCCTTCTGGGACACCTTGCTCTTAGTGCAGGTAAAGTCCACTATGGGACCCTGGGCTCTGGTCTTGAACAGCTCTTCAAACTTCTCCAGGTCCAGCTCCTTCACACACACAACACACACACACACGCACACGCACACGCACACGCACACACACACACACACAGGACACACGGTTAACCCAATGTCAGTTTTCAAATGATATCCTCATTTCCATGTTGTGGTCTTACGATTCATATGTCTAAAATTTGTGTGACGTGTGTGTGATATAAGGAGTTCGCACAGTAACTACAACAACAACAACCTTTATTTATACACATTTAACACAATACAAATTGATCCAAAGTGCTGTACATCGTGCATAGCAGAACTACGCTATGAAACAACTATTAAAAGTTTCTAAAAGCTAAAGAATAAAAATGTGTTTTTAGAGTAGATTAAAAAATATCCAATGAAGGAGCAGACCTCACATGATAAGGGAGAGCATTCCAAAGCTTTGGCCCAGCCACAGAAAAAGCCTGATCAACTAAGCTCCATTGGACTCACCTCTAGTACGCGCTCATCATCAATCTCATGGAAGACAGTGCCGTTGATCTGGTTGGGTTTCAGAGCGGTCCAGTTGAACACAGGCAGACGGAACTTGGTCTTGATTGGCTTCTTGATCCTGATAACTGCACACCAACACAGTACATGTTATTCAGGTAGAAGCTAAATGTTGTCGTGGTGTGCTATGTTGAACATGACAACTCCTGACTCTTACCAGACAGGCCCAAGCTGAGGATGACAGAGGGTGAGGTTCCTGGTAGGGGTGGGGCCAGAGGAGGTGGTGGTGGGGGCATCGGTGCATTCTCTCCTGAGATTCATGAAACACATCGTTACTCGGTACTCAGTAAAGCAAAATCAGTCTGACAAACATTGGACCACCATTCACAATGTTAGCCTGCGCTGGCTGTCCACCCAGCTGTTTCCCTGTGTATGCATAGAATCTTTCTGTACCCAAACTCAGAGGAAACACCCTTTAAATTTCCTTTTCCTGTCTCGACTGGCGGGGCCCTGCTATGACCCATCACCTAGCTGAGCTCAGAGGATCACTGAAAATAGACGTGACCTCATCCGTAACCCTGTGTCCCTACCGTCTGCCGACTTCCACTATCTGACACGATGTATACCCAGGCAGTAAGTCATGAACCGGTACCTGAAGCTGAGGGGAGAGGCGGAGGGGGAGGAGGTGGAGGCGGTGGGGGTGGAGGGGCCTCCGTGGCTGAGGGAAGGCCGGCCTCAGGCCCCCCTGGTCCGACCGGACCAGTCAGACCGGCCGCGGCCCCGAACGAAAAGTGCCCGACATCCCCCGGGGGAACCCCAGGGCCACTGCCCCCCCCTCCGCCCCCCACCAGGGGCTCGATGGCGATGTCCCCGTCGGGCTTCTTGCGGAGGCGGATGGTCCCCTGCTGCTCCAGCTCCAGTAGGCGCTTCTCGATGTTGAAGTGCCTCTGGTAGGCGGCGTCCTTCTCCTTGATCACCCTGCGCAGGGTGTTGACCTGGGTGTTGGTGGACTCGTACGTCTCCTGCACCAGCACCAGGGGGAGGCAGAGAGCACAACGCCCCAACAACAACAAAAAAAACATCACAATCCAGCCGGTTTTTATCCCATTTCCTGCTGATCGATAGGACTACAAAGCCTTTTGGGATCACGTCTACATTATTGAGATGATGAGCAGAGACGCAGTCGTCGTTGACGAATGAGAGTCAACGCTGTGCGGATGTGAACGTGCACTGCGGTGACGGCCAGCTCACCCTGATGATCTGCAGGTCCTTGTCCTTCTGAAGCAGCAGCTTCTCCAGGTCGGCCACCTTCATCACCGTCTCGTTCTCCACGTCCAGGAGCTTCTCCGTCACCTGAAGTCAGGAGGACGAGAGAACCACAGCATGCCCGGAAAGTCAACGGAAAGAGAGTAGCGGAGGAATAGAGACAGAGGGGCAGGAAGATTCACGTATCGATCCAGAATCCACCAGAACGGGCATCTCTCCCAGACCCACTCTGACTACTCATATCTCTGCTGCATTAATAAGAAATTAGATTGAACCCCAGGAAAACAGCATGACACAGCATGAAACTCTGGCTGACACAACTTTCACTTTTGCATTAGGACTGATAACAGGTTTCAGAGGAATTATTGGGACTTGTCTGTCCTCATCCTTCCCCTAGATGCCATGCCTCATGAAAGCACGGTTTGTTCGAATACTCCAAGAATGACAGTATGTCCGTGACCTTTTTATGCAACCTTTTCAGTTCTGCACTGCTGTGTGGGATAGTGTGGCATCTGCCGATAAATAATGAGTTTTTAAACTGAATTCACACTGTAGCGATACAGATACAACTGTTTGGAGAGTAATTCCAAATGACCAGGGTCCAAAAGTCCATAGTTTAGTTCATGAAGTTCTTACGTGGGATAGGTGCTCCTCCAGTTCATCCACCTTCTCCAGGGCCACATTCTTAGTCTCTGCATCCTCCAGGAGCCCGCCCACGTCAAACACATTGTCCAGATAGGCCTGGATCTGCACGGACAGCTTATCGCTCTCTGTGTGTTTGGATTTCTGCAAGGGAGGACAGGCTCAAATCAATCTTTCAAAGTTCTAGCTTTGCGGCAGAGCGTAATGTTCCTGTACAGTTCACTGGCATGTCTACATCTTGGTCAAGGTGTCGGTTTACAGAGTATGGCCTGCTTACCTCCAGGTAGTCATCCAGTCCCAGCTTGGTAAACTCATATTGCAGGTGAACCCTGAAGTTCATGTCTTCTACCGAGTGTACGACGATGTTGATGAACTGCATGCAAGCAACCTAGGGGACAGACAGAAGGATTGGGTTTCTGTGAACTTGCCTGCACAGCCAGATAGATGATCCCAGTCATGACAGGAGACTCAGTGCCTTTACCATGAAGTCAATGTTTCCATCCTCACACCGGAAGTAGTCCATCAGCTTCTCAAAGCGATGCTTCTCTTTGCACACCTGAAATGCAAAGTCCATGAAAGTACAGGAGCGATGCACTTGGAAAACATGTGTTTGTGATTTGCAGAGCCAGCCAAACATAAGTCATAAAGGTACTACCCTAAATCGCATTCCTCGACAATTGGTAACGATTCATTGCAGAAATGTTAACATCTGTACTACCTCAGCACCTGATTTCTCTTGCTTTATGCTAAATGTACAATACAGAGCTGCTATGATGAACAGCACAGCCTCGGGTTAAAATGAACATTGAGAAGTACGTAAGCTGAGGTCAACACACTCGCTTAGCAGTGAGAATGTTTCCTAATGATAGGAGTTCATGGGAAGGAGAGTGAGTCAAAATAAGGCAAAGGGATAGAGATCTCTCCAGACTCCCACACAAACAAGCTGGAGAGAAAGAGAGAAGGAAAACAAACAAAATGTTCTCAACCTAAAAAAAAAGTATTTAATAAATGGAAAATACCACATCCTCCTACTAGATCCCCATATGATGGCCGCAAGATGCTAT
Organism: Osmerus mordax; assembly: GCF_038355195.1. Taxonomy (NCBI): domain Eukaryota; kingdom Metazoa; phylum Chordata; class Actinopteri; order Osmeriformes; family Osmeridae; genus Osmerus; species Osmerus mordax. The sequence continues at coordinate 7,149,845 of NC_090056.1, read as the reverse complement.
TTCGCAATTAACACAACTCAAATGTGGTGAAAAAAAAAGACAAACTGGAATTGATGGCTGTCTTGAAAAAGTGTCATAGAGAACAGTCATTGTGAATTACAGTAGCGTTCTAGAAATACCACTGCGCAGTGGTGGCACCCACATTGTTTTGACTAGCCAATTGATTAGCCATCATAGCTTTTCGGGGCTAGGATTGCTGAGTAATTGGCTTGTTCCGGTACTTAGATGAATATGTGGGCAGAAATGAGGAGGCTAAGAAAACCTTTGTGGTCCACTGGCCCCTGCCAGGGGAATAGATTCTTATCACTGGCCATGGTCACCTTACTCACATCTGGTGCCTTCATGAGCCTAATAGCCTTGGAGCGACCACTGTAGGGTTCTGCTTACACCCTCTGCATGCTAGAATCCCCACAGCTCCTCAATCTTCACTCCTCTCTACATTGGGCCCCTTCATGCGCTAATGCACCCCATTGGAGTCGGGGGGAAATGACTGAGCCATTTTATGAGTTGACAGGATATATTTGAGTTCTCACAGAGTTGACAACATTTTGGAAAGGCGCCATAGTAAACAATGCGGCGCTGCAGCGGTTCGGAGGCTGAAAAACGTGGGCTTTTGGGATGGACTTGTTGATGTCATCATTGGGATTTGGTGGCTGGATTAGCCTGAGGGTATACCGCACCTCTTTGAAGTTGTCAAACGCTGAGAGGATGATCTCGTGACCTCCTCTGACTAGACACACAGCAGCTAGAAGCTCCAGGACCAGGGCTTTTGTCCTGTTGGCACACAGCACACAAAGACACACACATGAACATCCAAACTGTTCAAAGTCACTAAGTCCAGGCTCCGTACATTCGACTACCTTAGTAACGACGCATTCTCAAACAAAATGGACACTATAAAGGATCTGCGTAACGTGCCATGTGAAGGTCTATGTTGATAATGATGTAAGAATCATAAAGTTGAAACTTTAATCCCTAATCCATACGTTCAGGGCCCCACTCACACAGGGAAAAGGCTTTTCACGTCTTTTCAAGTGCTTGGCCTCCCTAGTCTCATTAGCAGGTGATCAGATCCCAAGGTTTACCACTAATCTCCCCGCTGTAAACACTCCCGTAACAGGCTGACTGCACAGCTCTGATCCGCCACATCAGAGACAAGGCAGAGCCCCATGGAGAATGAATGGAGGGAGGATCACATGAACTTAAGGGTTTCCTCCATTGTTTGACCCAACCTTAAGCCTTCTGAAGCCATGCAGACATAGCATTTCTTATGGGAGAGGGTGGGCGAGTACTTTCTATGCATTATTAGACAGGATAATTACAGTGGAGGAGGGACCTCAACAATGTGGGATATCAGTTACACACATAGGAACTGGAGGCTGTTTCCAATCCCATTTCCAATCCTCTGCTCGTGTGATTGGCGAGAAGGAAGGTCACCTCTAAAACACCTTTTTGTTTACCGTGAGTTCTTGTTGTTCAAGCTGAGCGCAATCTCGTTGACCCCGTGTGCGTGTGACATGACCATGTTGAAGCCATACTGGGGAGAGAGGTTAAACACAGAGAACAGGAAGTGAAATGAAAGGGAGGTAGAACAGGATGTGGTGCTGAAAAAAAAGTGTTTGTCGGTCTCTGCACATGAACATCCATTCACCCCATCTCAGGTGACACTAGAAGCATGACATCATCGCACTTTTTCCCCCTCGGAGGAAACGTAATATGACAAGATGCATCTTATTCCTTATGACCTGTACACACGAACCATATAGACTGGGACACATTCTAGAATGTTCTGTGCTCTTTCTAAAGAATGGGACAAACCATGTGAGTGTTTAATACCTGATAGTTCATGATTGCTCTTAAACACATGATGCACACATGCACGTCATCCTTCTGACTGACCAGCCGGGAGTTCTTGATGGTTTTGCTGTTTGTTGCTGTGTTGTTGCCGTAGCTGCAATGGGGGGCAAAGGTGAACAATACAGAAACATTTCCAACATTCACTTATAATGGCACACCGAGGCCAGTGTCTGAAGGTCATACACCATAAAAAGATTATTTTGTTGCAAGAGGTGGAGACTAGGAAGTAAGACTTGGATTCAGCGAGCTACACAGTGTGTGTGTCTGCCTCCCATGTGACTGTGGGGTTTGTGCACCGAGCTACAAAGTGTGTCAGGGATCTGGCAGAAAGAGCAGAACGTGAAAGGGTTGTGTGGTCACACATGCACACACTGGAAGTTGAAGCCGATGGTTTCCTGACAGCCTATCGCCAGATTGAGGTCGGCTCATCATGCACACACGTAAGGTCTATACAAACACACCCATGCACACCCACACATGCACACACACACGTACACGCACAGCTTCTGTGGCACAATAATAAACACGTTATTTGTTCTTTGTAAACTCTCCATCGTGGTGTCTCTTTCTGTCTCCATTTCACTCTCTCAACTGCGCATTCTCACCACATTTCCTTCCCCCCCTTTCGCTCGCTTATCACCAGCTTTTTGTCGTCGTACATCTTTTACCTTCCGCTGTATCACACTGAAAGTACAGCATCCTAATCTCCAAGTCATCAGTCTGAGTCTAAGGACGTCATGTTTATGCTTTTCAACCTTGGATCTTTCAATCATACCCCTCTATCCAGCCTTCTGTTGCTCTCCTCACTGTGTGTAATGTGTGAAGAGGGTAGAGAGATGGAGAGAGAGAAAGAGAGAGAGAGGAAAAAAGGGGGGAGGGGAGAGAGAGAGAGAAAGAGAGGGAAAGAGAGAAGAGAAACATGCATTCCAGATGTGTAGCCCAGCACAGCTGGCTGTAATCTGGGCCAGGACAGGAGAAACACATACAGTATGTATGGAGGGACCGAAGGATGAAGGGGGGGGGGGGGGGGGGGGGGGGTGAGGGTAGGGGCAGGTGGTGGTGTTTGTGGGGGTGGTGGGTGGGGGGCCCCGGGTGCAGAGAATGGAAGATGGTAGGGAACTTCTCTGTCTCTCTCTAGTGTGCAGCAGGTCAAGTCTGAGTTTAACAGAGAGAGAACTACGGCAAGAGAGAGAGAAAGAGAGAAAGAGAGAGATAAAGAGAGGTGCAGAGGAGGATGAGACCAGAGGAGGGCCATCCTCTGTTAATCAGGAGCTACCATCTCCACCACTCCTTATCAATCAAGCCCTTGTCCGTCAGCTGAAAGTCATCACACCCCCCAAAAGAAATTCTAATGCTACAGCAATAACCAAACCTAAGGGCACAGACAGGGTTAGCGTAGCGCGGCAGCGTAGCTGGCTAGCGGTTATAACCAGGGCTCAGCGTAGGGGGGGGGGGGGCGATACGTACCGAAGGACAGACTGGCGCGCAGAGCGCACCAGCGTGTTGCAGAAGGGCTGGGTCACGCTCTGGTGCAGATCCTCGATGGACCTGCTCCAGGACTTCGTCTTGTCCAGAGAGCCCTCCTCTCCGGTCTCCAGCCCCTCAAAATCCAACCTGAGGCCGCGGACGGACACACGGACACACGGACACACGGACACGTCGACGAGCACAGTCGGGATGGCGGGAGGGCAGACGGGGGAGTGGAGAGGGGTCGAAGTTGAGGGCAAGTTAGGTTTGGAACGCAGCTTGTTAAAAGAGCCAAGGTTATGTTTAGAACCACACAGCAAGACTGCTGTGCAGTGAAGCTTAGTGCAACGGAAAAAAAAACACCACACCTCAGCTCCCTTCACAGGCCAAGTACAAATCAGCCTGGCCATAAAACAGTGCTTAACCACACAGCATCATGTCTAGCAACACATTCATTATGGCCAAGTATGCAGCAAATAGTACAAGCACATTCAAGCACATTCAAAAGGTAGGTTGATCCACCGATTCAAAAGCCCATTTCCACGGCTAGAAAGCAGTTCACCTTCGCCAACTTACTATCTTTCCCTATGGAGGTGCATTACGTAGCCTAGAGTGTGCGTGTGTGTGTGTGTCGGAGTGTGTGTGTGTGTACTCACATGACTGCACACTGGGCAAAGGAGAGGTACTCAACCAGAATGTCCAGCCCTCGGTTCTCATCGTTGAGGAACTCCCTGACCCACCTGTGTGGAGCGGGACAGAGACCAGGGGTCAGAGGTCGCAGAGCTTCACCAGCACACGCCCTGTCCCTCAGCTCAGGAAGGGGAGGGGGGATAGGGAGGGACAGGAAATGAGGAGGAGGAAGAGGAAAAAGGTGAAGGAGAAGCAGGAGGAGAAGAAAGAGGAGAGGGACGCAGGGACTCAGAGCTAAGTACAGTATCCTCGTCCCCGAGACCTTGAAAGGGGCCAACGATTCGGGTGTCTATATCGTTTGGACGCTAGGCTGCACAGAATGGGGTCCCCCCCCCCCTTTCACCCTCCCCCAGACAGGGAGACAGGGAGAAAGAACTTGGCAGGGCTGCAATGGAAAGTAAACGAGAGAGAGCACGGCTTCAGATTTCCTCTCTGTAACTCACAGTTTTCAGGGGGAGAGAGAGACAGGGGGCAGAAAAAAACTCCAAACAAAGGAATTCCCATTGCGATCAGAGAAAGAATGTGGAAGACATATGGCTGAAAGACTGGGGCTCAGGTCGAACCCCTGACAGTCACGGTATTTAGTCTGCCCCCCCACCCCCCCCCCCCCCCCCCAAGACCCCTGCTCTCTCCAGCCCCCCTTAGAAAACACAGCACAGGATTGGGGTAAAAGGTTCTTAGAATAGTCTCAGGAAGTGCTGGATTGAGAGACTGGACTATTTGGAAACATAGACTGGCTGGATCGACCAATGATGGGCCAGGAAGGAAGCCCAGTTAGTGGGAGGGAAGGACGAAGGGAGGGAGAGGGAGAAGGGAGGTGAGCAATAGAGTGAGAAAAGGTAGAGAGAGAGAGATAGTGAGTGAGAGAGATAGAGAGAAAGAGAGAGAGAGAGATTGGGAAAAGAGGTGGAAGGGTAGAGGGGCAGAGGGGATGGGGGAGGAGCATTTGAACATCAGTTTCCTGTCTACCATCCCCCATTTGCTCCCTCAATCTTACCCCCTCTCTCTCTTTCTGACTCTCTCTCTCTTTCTCTCTTTCTCTCTCTATCTCTCTCTCTCTCTCTCTCTCTCTCTATCTCTCTCTGTCTCCCCCTTTCTTTTCCTGTCCGACCAGATGCTATTTCAGATTGTCTTGGCAATGCGAGGAATAACACATCGAATGGGGCAGAATTCAGACACACACGCAATAAACAGGCCCCTGCTACACTTAATCCAACACAGCAAAGCCTTCTGAAAATAGCCTGCATGTCCACTACCGTGGGTCTTTCTGGGAAAAGCATAGGAACTGGAATTTTATTGATGAGGTTACAAATATTACGAGTTATTCTTGGCACATCCTGGCTATTATGAAAAATGAAAAGACCTTCTGTGTTTGGTTTCGGTGTTTGGTTTCATCTTAATGTCAGCTTTTATGCATATTTACGATGAGTACCTGTGGCCCTCTGGTTAGGGGTAAAGAGAGAACTGCAGAACGAGGGGACTCGGTTATATTAGTAAATGAGTGGGACTGCATCATGTCTATCTTGCACCATTGTGCAAATTCCAAATTTGCGGTGTGTGTCTGTGGTTTTGTGCTGATTGAAATCCCCACATGTGCGCCTGGCTATGCTTATGTGCGTCTGTGTGCTTTTGTTTTCCGTCAGGGTTGGCCCTGGTCGGCCTGGTCGGCCTGGCTTCCTGTCCCCCTGGCGTACACAACAAAGCTTCCTGCTCCCCACAACGGAGGGGAGTGGGGCGAGCGGCAACAATGACTACCATCTGGGCATTGTGAGGACTCCTCCATGAACTTAGCGCCGCGGAGGCTGGCAAGTCTAAAAACAATAGAGCAGAGATCTGGGCACCGGGAAGGGCTCCGGGGCCCTCGGAGCAGGAAGAACAGAGAAAGGCCCTTTCTCGAAAGGAAAAATGAAGAAAGAAGCTGGTTTCCTTTGGCTCCTATGCGATTGTCAATATGTCCATGTCTCCTAGTTAAGGCTGCCGGCTATTATGTTACACAAGAAGGTGTCAACGCATCCCCTGTACCTATAGAAAGTTTCCTTAACTGGTCCAGAACTAACAGGGTAACAATGAGGGATCTCCATTGACGGTAGCCAAGACAACGTTGCATTTCAAAGAACATAGAGACAGAGGGACAGTGATGAAAGGGATCTGATCAGTGCCACAGAGTTTGAAATGGGGAAGGCAAAGACTAGAGGACAGGTCAGAGCAGAATGTGATAGGCTGAAAGGTGGGAAGAGAGCCGGTCACCCAATGTGGTTCGTCCTCAGAGAGATCTCCAGCTCTCTCAGGACTTTCGTGGATTCCTGGACCCGCCTGCGGAACTTCTGCAACAGAGATTAAAAAAAGAGAGACAAACAAAGAGATAAAGTGAGAGAGGCATCCAGGTTTGTCTGCAGATAAGGCCTCCTTTAAGGACAGACTGCGGGGCCGTCAGACAGCACTATTGTCTGAAAGAATGCTGCTATGAGATACAGGAGAAAGCAGAGTGTGTCATGGCCGGAGGACATACCTTGCGTGTGACACCAGGGTCTAGATACCCTCGCAGCTTCTGGATGTAGGTGTGAGGCGGGTTCTTCACCTGGAACCTCTCCTAACACACAACAATAGAGGACAGAGTTACACGCAGCTGATGTATCAACCCAAGGCATTTGGTTTTTACAAAACATGGCGGTGCGGATGATTAGATGTACACAGTGGTATGACAGGAGCTTGATGATGACACGGTGGTATTAACCTGGTCACAGATGAGGTCCCACTTCTTCTCGTTGTCGTACTGTCGAAGGAGCCTGGCTTTGTCAGGGGGCAAGTTCATGGAATTCTGAAAGCAAAAGAGAGAAGAATGTATTTTATTAGCTTACACAGGTCATATAGTTTTCTTAATCGTGGCCATGGGATGATGGGTTAGAGTCAGTGTAGTGTCTTTTAGGCCCTTGTCTCCAATAGGTCAGCAACGGTTTATAACCAAATCTGGATTGCGGCAAAATGACCTCACTTCCTGTGTTGACTTTAAACATCCTGTTGCATGAGATCATCCAAATCCGCCTTACACTCGCTGAAATCAAATCTGTAGCTCCAAGCCAACGTTGCACATTTGACTACAGAAGCCTGTGACCTATCTGAGGAAAGAGATGTTGCTAACTCTGGCCATAAAACAGCTAGCACCACGCACAAGTCAAAGGCCCCTGGCTGCAATGTTTACTGAGGCTCAAATTAAGCAGTTTAACATAATTGCTCTAATTTGTTTGAGACCGTCCCAGTTAAGCATTTTATGTCTGCCACTGAAAACATAAACAAGGGTCATGTGACCCTGAACTTGGAGTAATGGCTTCCTGGTATGAGTCACCGCCTCATAAAAAGAGGTCAACTTGGAAATCTTTTAAAACGATGAGGAAGTGTAACAATATTATGAGCTGGTGAGCCCACCTCCTGAAAACGGATGGCCTCAGCGTTTCTCTTTGAAGAGCCATGAAGGGCTGTTTTTTCACCACCCCCGGTTTGCGCCTACATCCACCGCGTCCCCTCCCCGAGGTCTCACCACATACTGCGTGTCAGATTGACCTTTAACCCCCAGCTATAACTCACCCTCTCCCCTGACCCAACCCCAACTTCAACACATCACGGCCCAGGCACGCTAACACGTGTAGCCCCTTGTGTTTCAGACACATGTAGCGCTAGCATATGGCGGCGTATGCCTCAATTCACACAATTCCTCCCAAGGCAGGCTCAATTGCTGATGTGTGATTCATAGATGTGGAATATCACATGCAAGTATTTTGATTTGTTTTCCACTGAGGGGCGTATTTAGCCCTGTCCGTTGGTACATGAATCATACTGACTGGAGGAATGAGAGCTGTGGCACAAATCGCTCCTGTTCCTACTGTGGGTGCCTTACATGACTCATATGAGTCTGTCTGCAGAGCTTTACATAATATGGTGCTGAGCTTCCTCAGACGAGACAAAGGCTAGACTTAATGCTTCGACATCGTAGCCTAAACAAACACTTGGGATTTGGACCTTTTCGAAACCGCATCTGCGGTGACCGTGTAATCACCAGTGCTTTGAAAGCCTCCGACAAAACCAGCCAAACTGATGGGAAAAAATAAAACAACACAAGGTGCCCTGAGAAGCTGTGTGTTCTGCTCGTTCGGGAGGGCAGAGAGAAACGGCTGCATTAGGGTTTGCTGACAAGCCTCGCCTTCCAAAACCCACACAGTGGGGAAAGAAGAGAAAGGCCATGCATTCCAGATGTCCAGCATTATAGGAGGAATGCGTCCTGTTTATAATGGTTACAGATTTGCTATAAATTCTCTCTCTCTCTCTCTCTCTTCCTTTCCTTATCCTCCCCCTTTTCCTCATCTTTTTCTCGAGGGGTGAGGCTGTTACCTACAACACAGTCCCAATCTTTCAACCTCTTTCCATCATTTTGGAAGGGATGGGAGTTGGTCTATCTAATTGTCAAGACAGGCTGAGAAACGATTACCGCGAAATGTAAGAATGCTGCTTAAATGGCCTGTCAGACAATAACAAATAAGTCGGACGACACTTGCGGGTAACCAGCCTGGCATGTTTGTGTTTACTTGTGTCAGCTTAAACAAGGATGGATAAGACTACGCAGTCCAGTAGAGAGGCTGGTGGAGCCTCCAAGCAGTCACTCTGATTGACATAAAGTATCTTCAACATCTTTAAGACCCTATTACCTGTGAGGACTACAAATCCCAGTAAGTAGGAGTCAGGTTTATTTGAGGTTCGGTTGGCCTCTGTACAGACAAGCTGCTGAATGTCAGCCTAAGATCATACGTGCTCCTCTTTGACCCTGCCTCTGATCCAGCCTCTGACCCAGCCTCTGATCCAGCCTCTGACCCAGCCTCTGACTCAGCCTCTGACCCAGCCTCTGACCCAGCCTCTGCCCAGGGCCATAGAACGACCCCCCACCCATCACTTGACCCCCTACTGCATATCAGGGAAGAACCCCAGGCCATCGCAAAGAGCAGAGCTCACTTTTCTAATTCAATTGTGCAGGCCACAGACTGTGACAGGCCAGACAGACAGAGCTGTCTCTTATTACTTTAGACCCTGAAGAGGAAAGGTTTGCTGCAGTACATGTCACTCAGTCACTGAGAGATACTGAGAGATATTTCAAATAAGATGCAACTCTGAAAGTAATATTAACTGGACCTGTAATGTGCAAAGTTGGACTGAGCTCCAAAGAGGGTCTTAAAAAAGAACACATTAAAGCACATCAAACAACCAACTGTATTGATATACCAACAGTAACTGCCTGAGGTGGTGTAGAGTGTGTGTGTGTGTGTGTGTGTGTGTGTGTGTGTGTGTGTGTGTGTGTGTGTGTGTGTGTGTGTGTGTGTGTGTGTGTGTTGTAAGGTTGGAAAGGGTGAAGCAGGGCTGTCTCTTTAGCCTTTCAGAGACAAGGAAAGGATGTTTCTTCGAGGGATTGGATAATTGTAGCTATGTAACCCAATTAAGCTAATTTCATTTCACCCGCTACTCCAATGATACAATCTTCTACTTCCTGTATTTAAGAAAGAAGCCAGAAAATACATACTTCCAAAAAAGCTTTGGGCAGCACTGAGGACAATCAATTTTGGACGGAGAAATAGATTTGGATTAGAAAACTCAACAAAAATGTTTGGCGCTTGTGACTGTGACTGTGCCATTCTGCCCACAACCTTTGCTTTGCGAGGGAGGTTCTTGTTTGACCTGCAGTTGGTCTGAGACTGGTGAATGCGTTGCTTTGTTTGCTATGTTTTGATAAGACTTGCAATTCCTGTTGTTTGACATTTGAGCAGTTCATTTATTGTACCACCCAATACCACATTATTAAGCACAACAGCCGGTGGACAGGGACAATATTTTTACTTCCCGGAGTCACCAAGGCCGGTGAGACCAATTCACTACTGTCCAACAAGACCAACTGGTTTCACCATCACCATTATCTATCAAAATAATGAATGCTTCATTGTTGGCACACAGGCATAGAGCCAGTCATGAAATGAGACTGGACAGAACGTGAGATGAAGAGATACGCATGTTTGTTTATTAGATTGCTGTTTGAGTCCATCATTGCTCTGTGGCTAAACCTTTTTTTACCAGCAGTTTGGGATTCTCAAGGCAGAAGAGACATTTACACATTCTCCCTTCACACCCCCGTCTCTCTCCAGTTCTCTCACACACAAATCAAACACTTACACAAAAGGGGTTGGAAAGAGCAAATGAAAGGGGAAGTGTAAGACTGACTGCTATGGAAGAAATAACAAGAGAGAGAGGGGGGGGGAGAGAGAGGAGGAGAGAGAGAGAGGAAATGAAGAACAGAAACACACAAAGAGGGCAGCTCAGCCCCAAAACCATAGGTCTTTTTTTTTTTTAAAGGAGAAGAGTCTTTGCACAAGTCTCAGACTTGCCACGGAGCAAAGAGAGCGGAGAGAGAAACAGAAAGACAGAGAGAGAGAACAACAGAGGGAGGTAGGAAGACAAGGCTTGAGAGCAGGTTTCAGGTCGCATGAGGTGGATGACAGAAAGAGGAGGCCGGGGGAGCCATCAGAGGGGCCAGTCACACAGACAGGAGCAGTCACACAGACATGTCTAGTCACACAGACAGGTCTAGTCACACAGACAGGTCTAGTCACACAGACAGGCCCAGTCACACAGACAGGAGCAGTCACACAGACATGTCTAGTCACACAGACAGGTCTAGTCACACAGACAGGTCTAGTCACACAGACAGGCCCAGTCACACAGACAGGAGCAGTCACACAGACAGGTCTAGTCACACAGACAGGCCCAGTCACACAGACAGGCCCAGTCACACAGACAGGTCTAGTCACACAGACAGGCCCAGTCACACAGACAGGTCTAGTCACACAGACAGGTCCAGTCACACAGACAGGTCCAGTCACACAGACAGGCCCAGTCACACAGACAGGTCTAGTCACACAGACAGGCCCAGTCACACAGACAGGCCCAGTCACACAGACAGGTGTAGTCACACAGACAGGTCTAGTCACACAGACCAGTCCAGCTCCACAGCAGAGGATGAGGATGATGAGGAAGATGAGGATGATCATGAGGGGCCAAGTGTTGCAGAGACATGGCGAGCAGAAAGCAATCCGCAGTCATGGAATGTATAGCTTGCGACTCCACACCGCTATCAAGGTTGACCTGTCTTGAAGCCAGCTGCTTCAGAAGACTCTCTCTCTCTTGCGCTCTCTCGCTCTCTTTATCCTCCTCTCTCTTGCTCTTCCTCTCTCTTGCTCTCAGTTCCTCACAGAGAAGCCAATGGCGAAGAGACAGGATGTGTTCCCACTCCCCCGACTCGTTCCCATACTTCAACACCTACGCAGGGATAAGACGAGACAGATACGGACACAGCACTGGGCGGACCTCGCACACAAACACATCCTCCTATCCAGCAGGTTTCCTATGTCTGAATTTGACTTTGGACTACAATAACAACACGGAAATGAGCGAGCATGTATTTCTGGAGCTGGACTTCTGGAGCTGGTCTTGATTCGTTGTTATTTGGCTTCTTTGGTTGGTTTCCAGGCTTCGGTTTGTTGCTTCAAGACCTCTGCTGTGTATTCCAAGACATCAACAAGTCCAATAAAGTGCTGTGTTTGGGCTGAATCTGTATAAATTGGTGAGTCACAGTGAGATATGTCATTAGGTGGCCCAGTAAAGAAGCATAGTGGGTGGGATTCTTGATGTGTGTTCTTCTATCCAGAGGGTGTGAATTGCACAAACACACACATACAGTAACATGTAACATAAGCATGTATGATAATACATGCATGCACACACGCACACCAACACACAAAAAACTTGTAAAAAAGCTTCAACCAGCCCCAAATGACTGTTCCCAGCTACTTCAGCCTGTCACACTGCTTGACACAGACACTAGACATGGCTGTCATCACTCCATCCCTGAAGAGGGCAGAGAGAGAACTAATATAGGGGATAAGGAGTTCCTATCCAGTGGATGGATGAAAGGAGCATGTGTCACACACACACACACACACAGCTGAGACACGGTTCAGATGGACACACTGCCACCGTCCTGGACTACACAGTCATGGGACACAAGTATAGTATTTCCCCAACACACAGAACTATAGCAAACAGTGTAGATGTACAGCATCCAACTGAAGAGTCCTGACACAAAACTGTATTTCACTCCTCCTCTAACTTTTCACTTTCTATTCCAAAGCAGTCACACTTAAAGATGCTGTAAAGCAAATTCCATGATTTGCTGAAAGCATGTGCAAAGCTCTAAAACGTCTCAGTTAGACCGTTGAATAGTTTCTCACCCGTTTTCAGCTCAGGTTTTGTATAGGCGGGGCAAAACCCAACCTATCTACGTCACAGCCACTTATCTACGTCAGATCACAGACGGTTTATATAAGCTGCATTCTGTTACCCAGCTGGTACAATGCAAAGACGAAGTCATTAACACATAAAACACTCAGAGACTGCAGGTAGGTCTGTTCTGATATCTGCAATTGATTTAGCTAGTGTTGCTGTTGTTGCTAAATTCAATAAATTCGAGGGGGCGGAGCTTCAGCTCCTTCAGGGACGTCATCACGCCCCTCCCTCCACCCCCCCCCACCCCCCCCCCTCCCAGTATCAAGCAGAGAAGACTGATTTTCTCACGATTTCAAAGCCTAATTAACATACTTGTCTGTGTTTTCTTTCATTAAAATTTGGATGGGTAGTTAACAACACATTCTTCTATGGTGTGATGAAAGTAAAACTCATTTTCAGTTCTGCTTTACAGCATCTTTAAAAGAAGATCCTGGTTTTGCAGCCACGTTGAAGCTGGCCCATTGAGAGGACAGCCCGAGGCACAGCAACAGTGGAGAAGTCCCGCTGCCCTTTAATGATGGGGATTGTCTGGTGAGGATGGAAAAACTCTCCCTGTTGATCCCAGTCAAAAGCGTGGATCCAAGATGGAGGCAAAGAAAACAACATGAATATAGCCTTAGTCTGCCAGGGTTTCCTTTTGCCACTTTTTTTAAGCGAGCACATCTAACGCCAGCTCGATGAGAAAAGCAAAGCCTATCTATTGAGTTTGGGGCGTCAGACCGGTGTTTGTGCCAAAGCTGAGTGGATTCGTCTGGATTGGGCTCAATATAAACTTCTCTCCCACTCCCCCCCCCCCCCCCCCCCCACCCCTGAAGGCGGAGCAGCAGGAGAGTCCGAAACGAGAGTATGTGAACCCCTTAGGTCACTGAAAGGTCAGTGACAGATCGAATTGGATTACGCCAACCTTTTTTTATATCAGTTAAGTTCACTGAATGGAAAAATCCAGTGGGCATATGACATGAACCTCTTCATACTGTATCTTCAAGTACACAGCAGCCATTGGACGTATACCCTTATACACACGCGGTATACAGTATACACACATAAATACACATCAATTCCAGTGAACACCCTAGTCCACAGACTACCTGAGCTACGACAACCCAGATCCAGCCTGAGCTCCACTAGACCTGAGGCTTGGCCTCAGCAAGCCAATGGTCCGGGCCAGTGACATCACACCATAAACAAGGGTGGAACCACTTACTGTATCAGTGAGAAAAGACTCCATCCCAGACGACACGAACAGATACTGTACACCGCTGGCCTCTCACCCACTGCTATCAGTGCCAGGGCCATTGTTGGGCTGTATTCTCCTCTGGGGGATGAGAAGGGGGGTGGCAGGACAGGAACCTCAGCTGTCACCATCACGAAGGGACCCAGGGGACTTCCACAGCTCTTTAGTGACCATAACAGGCTGGAGGACTGCTGCCTTTCCGTTCCTTAAATGTGACATGTGTGGATATGGATGTGCATACACAATTTGTATGGTCTTAGCCTCGCAAAACTGAAAATATGATGTGCGACCATGCATTTCTGTGTGTATGTGTGTTTGTGTGTGTGTTTGGCTGGTGTTTTTCCAGCCCTCATGCAATTCAACTTTTGCAGAGCGGAGTGTGAGAAAACGCTTCCCCCCTTTCTCCGCTCCGACACCTGATCTGCCTGCCAGTCTTTACGAGGTAACACGACGCGGGCAATCACAACAAAGCATGGGCCCCCTGCATAAAGACTCTGGAGAACCAGGAGGCCCAGGGCCCGGCTACTGCCTCACACTCCAGAGAGAAAAGAGAGAGAGAGAGAGGGTGTGAGAGAGAGGGTGAGAGAGAGAGGGTGTGAGAGAGAGAGAGAGAGAGAGAGAGAGGGTGTGAGAGAGAGAGAGAGAGAGAGAGAGAGAGAGAGAGAGAGAGAGAGAGAGAGATAAAGAGTAGGTAACAACAGCAGAGGGGAGAGAAGTGGAATAAAAGAGGTATCGGGGGAGGAGAACCGGGGGAGGTGGAGGAGGGCTCTATCTCTTCTCTCCCCTGCTGGGTGTTGTTTACAGAAGAAACCTGAAACAAGCTCAACTGTCACATTAAGGTATTAAGCTTGGACTGAGTTAAAGCTACCCAACTCATTTAGATGCAAATCCGGTTCAGCCAACCCACATTCTTGATAGGTGAAACCTTAAGGCAGAGAAAACATTCCAATCCAACTGACCCAAACAAAACAAGAGACACTCCAGGCAACCAGGATTCCTCCTGACCTGAACAAAAAATTGACTGAAACAAGCACAAAAGGGGGAAAAAGTGGTTTCCGCTTTCCTAGGAATTCAACACACAAAATAGTTTTCACTTCTTCATCTGCATCGCATCATGAATCTCCTCGACTACACAAACAATGAATTCCTTCATCCTGCCATTCCTCTGGCTGCAACATTCACTAAGAAGCGTGACAACACAAATCAGGGGGTGAAAATCCCCTTGACACCATCTTGATGTGGCTGTTAACAGCAACACGCTTTACAGCTGTGATGTGGACGCTACAGCCAGGCTGTCACTGCTGCCTGGAAGACCCCGCGCGGCGGCGCGCCTGCTCCGACACACATTGACCACTGAAAAGGTCATTATGGATGTTTGGCTAAGTTAGGAACTTTCAAAACTCATTGGTGTTGAAGCACTGTCAAAAATCAAGCATACGATCTGTATTCAAATATTTGAAGTTTGCTCTCCCCTCTGTCTATAACCTTTAAGCCGGTCTGCAAAGAAAAATAATTACCAGGCGCTAACTTTTGATTGGCCGCTCAGGAGAGAAAGAGACATTCCTCAGTGACTCAAGTCATAAAGACTTGACATGTTGGCGTCGTACCATTTGGGGTGAATGTACTGAACGATCGCAGGAGCCATGGGACAAGGACGCCAGCGGACACCTCGTGTCTTCAGAGTCCCGCAGAGTTCTGTTTCAAGACAATTATCATCACAGGGTTCTTTGAAGCCTGCCTTGTTATGATGGGGGTCCAGAGATGAAAAGCCAAACGTCAAAAGATCAGGATCCCTGCAAAGGGGCCAGATGTTCATGAGTCAAACGTGAAAAGAGCTTAAGAGTAGCATTTCATCCTCCACTTGAAGTCAAAAGATTAAGTGCACCTGACAGGTGATTGTTGTAAACCTCCAAAACACATCACCAACCCACTCAAAACACCCCCAGGAGCCTCCACCTGGCAAAACACTGCTACCGGAACCAACCATGACGTACTTTCCTGTAAATGGGTTTTGACACTGGTAGGCCCCATAGTGTCGTACAGCAGTAAGGAAAGATTATGAGAAACGTAGAGAACAAACGGACAGAACAATGCATCCTGAATCAGGAGGTCTGCCATGGTTCTCATAAGAGGCCAACATCCTGTTTGTTGCCCTCTGGACATGCTTCTGTGTGTGTGTATGTGTGTGTGGGGGGGGGGGGGGGGGGGATAACAGACCGGGAATCCTTGGATTGTGGGGAGCGTCTACAGACACACAGAATGTTAGGAATTCAGGTAACTACGTGATTGCTCCAGCTATTCCAGCCAGCCACGGCCCTCTGACACGCTTCCCAGGGAATGCTGAAGATGGAGGTGAGTGGGGAGAGACCACACAACTAGAACTCTGTAGAATGACTGAGGCACTCACTACAGCCAGTGCAGGAGGTGATGTCACCTCTATAGTCTGTAATGCCACTCCTCTTTTCTCTTATATTGTCTATGTTATACTAGTCGTGAGACGGGTGTGGGATCCACATACTTTTTTTTAATGCAGCACCAGACATTAAAAAAAAAATCCTGAGTTGAATAGATAGTCATCGAAAAGAAGCAGAACAAAACAACTGAAAAGTCACGAACACGACACAGGAAGTGAGTGAGTAATGGCATGAGTGTACTCCATGTGATTACCCCCGTGTGGAACAACTTCCAGTCACCAGTTTACTCTATCTCGCTACCAGACGACACGCCGGGGCAACCCTCTGTACTAACAAAGTCAGTCCGCCCCCACCCCCAGAAAGCAGAAGCCTGCTGACCCATTACTGTAGATCATCTGAGTGCAGTTTACCAGTGGCTGTTTGAGAAGCAGCACAGAGCCATCATCCATTACCTCTTTAAATGGATTTATAGCAGTGGCCCTTGGCCTGTCCATGGTAGAATGAGGGAAAGAGGAGATAAAGAGAGAGAGGGAGAGAGGGTAAAGAAAGAAGGGGAGAGAGGGGGAGAGAGAGGGGGGGGGGAGGAGGGGGGGGGGGGGAGAGAGAGAGAGACAGAGAGACAGACAGACAGACAGACAGACAGAGAAAGAGACAGAGAGAGACAGAGAGACAGAGAGAGAAATAGAGAGAGAAATAGAGAGAGAAATAGAGAGATAAATAGAGAGAGAGACGGAGAGACAGAGACAGAGAGACAGAGAGAGATAGACAGAGATAGAGAGACAGAGAGAGATAGACAGACAGAGAGATAGACAGAGAGAGAGACAGACAGGAGAGAGAGAGAGAGAGAGAGAGATAGACAGAGAGAGACGAGAGAGAGAGAGAGAGACAGGACAGACAGAGAGAGAGAGAGAGAGAGACAGAGAGGAGAAAGACAGAGAGAGAAAGACAGAGAGAGACAGAGAGAGACAGAGAGAGAAAGACAGAGAGAGACAGAGAGAGAAAGACAGAGAGACGAGCGAGAGAGAGAGAGAGAGAGAGAGAGAGACAGAGGGGTACAAAAGGAACTGGGGCCCGGGGCCCCCTCTCTAAAACAACACTGCCTGACAGAGTCCTCATTGTATAGAGGAGGAAACCAGCTCTCAGGCCTAGAGGAGCGCTGCAGCTGCATCTGAGCTGCATGCTGACCCCCTCTGTCTGACCCCCTAGTTCTGACACACACACGTACAAAAACACATGTGCACTCTCACACACACACTCTCACACACCACACAAACATGCCCTCTCACAGGGATAAATATACCCATTACCACACATATATTTACTAATGTGCATAAACAACACTTGACTGTGTCACACAAAGGCACATAATCTAAAACAGAGGCAATGCAACAAATTATGTAAGCTCTATACAGTACTAAGTCAACTTGTCATTGCCTATTTCAACTGTTTTCAAATGTTCTTTTTTTGGAAAATAATGTCATAATGAACTCTATCTAGTCAAACAAGTGTGTTTTAGGTCCAGCCCAGTCTTTTAGACCAAGCATCTGTATAAGAGAGGCATTCACTTGACTGATTGGCCTAATAGAATTGGCCGTTCAGGAGGATCATACAAAGAACCCCCCCCCCCCCCTACACACACACTCACACACACTCACACACACTCAGGGGCCATGTCAACAGAGACCGTGACATGTATCATTTGTTCAGTCAGGCTCTTCAACTTGAACTGTGCTTTTTACAATACCAGCAAGAAGGAGAAACACTATAACCGACTAGCTAAAGCAGGTTAGGACCCTGTCTGTCTGTCCACAAGACTGCCTGTCTGTCTGTCCACAAGACTGCCTGTCTGTCTGTCCACAAGACTGTCTGTCTGTCTGTCTGTCCACAAGACGTGCCTGTCTATCTGTCCACAAGACCACCTGTAGTAGACAAGCCCATGTTTTCCCCTGGTGTGCACTCATGCTTATACAAACCCCCCACCCCTCCCTCTCTACTCCCCTCTCTATCCCTCTCCCTCTCTCTCTCTCTCTCTCTCTCTCTCTCTCTCTCTCTCTCTCTCCAGAGACAGATGTCCCTTACCCCCACCCCCACTCTTCACCCCCCCTGGCTTCGGTGCATGGTATAACAAACAAACAAAAGCTTACCACCCCCCCCACACACACACCCACACACACACCACGCCTGACGCCTGAGGAGATGCAGAGGGTGGCTGAGGGGTGTTGGCCAGACACACAATGCACCTACATAAAAGTACATAGCCCCAAACAAATGAAAATGATTTAGGTTTAATGTCCCATCAACAACACACACAGCTTGACTCCATTAGTTCCCCCTGACTGGCAGCTATCAAACACCCCCACCTCTCCAGGTTCTCATTCTCAGGCACAGTGATGTCACAGAGAGGGGGGGGGGGGGCTGGACTCCCTCTGTCAGCTCTATCTGTTCAATTTCATTTAACTACTGTCGACCTTCGCCAACTTCTCCAACTCTCTCGCCAAACAAATATTGGTGAGCTCATTCCTAACCAGAGGGACTTTCCTCCCACAGCGAAACAGAAAGTCTACATGGGCACGTCATTGTATGATGCAACTCCATGTCAGAGCTAAAAGGACGAGGGAGAGGAGCAAGAGGGAGTCATGGAGCGAACCGTCGGGATGGCTTCCAACGCAATCAAGTTGAGAAAATAATCCTGGTCGTTCTCCTAACAGATTTGAAAGATGTGTGTGTGTGTGTGTGTGTGTACCTTTAGACGAACGTTGGTAAAGTCATTACAACCCTGCACGGTGGCAGACAGCCAGTTCAAAGGGAATTTTCCCTCCCTCTCTTCCTCTCTGTTTCTCTCTCCCTCTCTTTCTCTCGAGTGCTGCTGTGGCCCCAGCCTAGACCAGACCACAGGAATCCAGTGTAGTTTGCGGGGGAAAGCAGATACCCTGCCTGAACTCACTGCCAAGGCCCCTGCTCACTCACTCACTTAATAGGAGCACACCTTGAAAATGGACCGTCTCTCCACCAGAAGGAGAAAGCTGCGGTGAGTGAGACCTCAGCCATGAGGGGAAAAAAGGCGGGAAGGTAACGTCAACGAGAAGTTCAATTTCTCATTGAATGTTCCATAGGTACTCCATTTCCCAGAATCCCATATCGTGCATCCAAGTCCAGGGGTAGGTACAACAAACCTCCCAAGGACACTGGTAGAAGGTCAGGGAAAATCTTCTGCTGCTCTTGATAGACTGGCCCTGGATATCTGTGGAGAGATACTCCAGCCCGGTGCATGTGTGTGTGGTAGCCTACATGTGTCTGTCTGGGAGGCCTAGGTGGCCCTGTCGTGCTAAGCTGCTAGCTGAACTAATGACATGTAATGGGCCGGTAGCTGCCTCCAGGAACACACATCTTATTGTAAGGGAGAGCTGTCCTCCATGCCTACAATGCAGTTTCCTCTGAAAAAAAAAGAAGATGGGGGGGAGGGAATACTGGGCAGCTGTGTCTAGCCACAGAGCACAGAGCACAGGCTGTTTCTGGAGACCCTGGACAGTGGAGAGGGGGAGAAGGAGAGAGAGACAGAGAGAGGGAGAAGGAGAGAGAGAGAGAGAGAGAGAGAGAGAGAGAGAGAGAGAGAGAGAGAGAGAGAGAGAGAGAGAGAGAGAGAGAGAGAGAGAGAGAGAGAGAGAGAGAGAGAGAGAGAGAGAGAGAGAGAGAGAGAGAGAGAGAGAGAGAGAGAGAGAGAGAGAGAGAGAGAGAGAGAGAGCAAGATGCCTTTAGCACATGCTCCCGGTTAGAGTTGACCCAAGCATTTTATTTGCAAGACCGCATAAAGTGGTCTAATTTAACCCATGGGTCCTGTCCCCCTCCTCGTCTCCCATCTCCCCTCCCTGGACGTCCTGCTAAAGTCGTTAAAACAGGGGTATCACTACACTTACAAAGACTGGGCCCTAATGACATCATCAAGCCATGCCCATCCAATGGGATGGCTGAGAGCTGTCTGAGTTGGAAGGTTAAAAACTCATAACACACACACAGACACACACCCACACGCACACACACAAGGATGCACAGAACTACACCCCACACCGGATACACAACAGGGATCAAATGTTATGATGAGAGGAATACCATTTATGGAAATAGTATTGTTTGTATATTTTCATACATGCCTCACATAACAAACAGCAAGCCAGCAGGAAATCTAATTTTCTTTTGTAAAGTGTCACAACCAAAAGCAAATGTAGCTGAACTATGCTCTTTTTGTATATTCCTTTCTTAGGAAGGAAAGGGCCACGATGACCTCTACTCTTAGCCAGAAAGCAAAACCACAGCCTTCTCTTCCTGACAACCCTTCAACGCTCCTGGACTGTTTGATGTAGCTTTATCTCAGAACAAGAGTTACACAGAGCAGAGCTCCAACCATTGTCTGATAAGATGTCTAAAAACACACACACATGTTGTTCTTTCCCACAAAATCACATAGTCTCAAGGAAACTTGCTGCTACTGTAGGAAACTCCTGGGTAGATGAAAAAGCTCTCAGGTTACAATGGTACTAGATTTTTCTCTTCATGGTTTAACTATTTCTAGCTGTTTTAGTACACTTGAGGATTTTTGTCTGGTTAAAACCTCGCTTTTTCCAACACAATTGCTCCTGCTGTTTTTTCTGGAAAACCTACTGGTTTAAATATATTCTGTGTGCAGTCATCACATGGAACAACTTAGTCCTCATCTAAATATGGCCTTTCATCATGACCACCCACTGGTTCATGCACAAAGTTCTCTGACTGGAAGAGATGGGAATAGTGGTTATAATACGTGTCATATTAGCTGCGACGTAGCACAGCAGTCAACAAGTGGGCTCACAGCTTCACGCTGTGCTGAAGTATCATGACGTTGAAACAGTGGCTGTGGTTTATGGAGGCCCGACTTTTATTCCAATGCTCAATGGCTTACTGCCAGTACACCCTAGACCCCGACAGCTAATGTCTCTCGGTGAACTATATGCTTCTATTCAAGAATGTTGAAGACATCTTGATTAGTCAAGTCAGCACCATGTTAAGATGTGGGTCCACTGGGCTAAATTAAGGCTGGGCGTGGTTCAGATGGGTGGCAAACAAATATAAACTTTTTAGTTAACATATGTAAGGATATTTTGCATGAGGAGTTTATATAGAGGATTATATTCTCGTAGGCTTTATGATTCTAGTTTGCATTTGAATTTCTTTACGAAGACAAACTAATGAGGAAGAAAAGGGTAAATAAAACCTAAAGCGCTTTTATACATCGAAGATCTATCACGCTTTGATATCAAAGCTAAAATGGGCTAATATTCTGTACAGAAAGTACACTTCAGTCAAACTTTTGGTTCACTGTATATAATCAGACAAAAAATGGGAGTACAATAGCAGCATCTTGATTTAGGACGACAGACACATGGCACTTCTAATGTGTTGATGAATTGTAAAAGTGGGTGTTGACTGTGTGCACAGTATTACAAAGCGTGCAGACAACTGCAGTCTGTCCGACTTGGTGCTAAGATGGTGTGCTGAGACTGGGGGTGGTTCTCTTTTACGATCTCTCGGGTGTGGGAGTTTTGGGGGAATTCAGAAAATGTTGTTTTCTCAATCTGTCAACGAATTATGCATAGACAACGCGACAAACGTGACAAATAGGAATGTACAATTTACAATGACTTAACGTTGGTTTATGAAAGTGAAAATCTCTGTGAACACATCCATTACTTGCTCCATGCATGCTTAGACTTCTGGAAATGAACCCAAAGCCTCGAGTTGACTTTTTGGAAACAAAAGAATGGCAGAAGAAGGGGGTGAAGGAGTGAGAGAATGGGGGTGGGACTGGTCGGGGCAATTTAAAATATCAGCAACTCATTACTGAAGAAGAAAGAAAATGTAAAATGAGTTTAGCTCATCTTCATGACTCTCTAGACAGAGAACTCTCACACAAATCGAAATAATCAGCTCATTGTTTTACAATAACAACAGAACAGTGATTACAGTAACCTCGTCATGCGTACGAGATGTGTGAATAGTTTTGATGGGTTGAAATAAAGTGTCCTTGTGTCTGTGTAGCCAATTTAGGATTAGACAACGAGGCTAAAATGGACAATGGCAATTTTCACCCATTTACAATTTCAAATGTGGAGAAAAATGTCAAGCAGTGCGTCAGGATTGAAATTCGTGGGGGTTTTAGGATAAGAAAGTGTAGATTAGTTTAGACTGAGTAATACTATTTTGGGACAGGAGAAAGAGCGCTCTACCACTTACCAAAACTATAGCAAATCTCTCCTCCAACTCCGTTTGGTCGGGCATAGGCACTTTGAGTGGCATTATATGATGCTTCATCTCCGACGACTGTCCATCCACACTCTCTATGTTTCCCATGTTGCCAATGATAACCAGATCCTCTTATGAAATGAAATAAAAGTCCAGGGATCTTCTTTCAAAGTTCCGCCGAAGATATCAGAAGTCGAATCCCTTTTACATCCAAACTGACTGAAGTTTTAATCCAAACACTCCCGATTCAAAAGTTCCACTAGGAATAAAAAAAATGACACCTCAAGGGTATCATAATGTATCATAACTGCTTTTAATGTGTTCGCTATTTGCTACAGTATATCAAATTGTACTCTAATTCCAACTTTCAAAGGTAACAAGTACTGTACAATTGCTTTCTGTTCCAAAGAATGGTCTCTGATTTACCCGGCCAATCCATTTCTTGCTGTGAATTCCTCTTTCAATAAAACAGCATAATCCCTTCAAATAGTTCGCCTACTAGGTTGCTGTGCTTTCTTGGCTACGGTGCGTTTCCATTCATTATTGTTGTGTGATCCAGATTACGGGCTCTTCGATGCTGCCTCCTCAGGGCAGGCTTTCTGCTGTTGTCCCACCCCTGTGATTCAAGAAAAAGACTCCCCATTGAGGCGAAGCCTTGTCCATCTCTCTTTTTCTCTCAACATCTGTTGAGATACTGCTGACAGGACAAGAGGGTAGTTAGCGCTTTATCGCAACCTGGTGGTAGGTCAATGACACATCACAACTTCAATGGGCCTATAGGTTTGGTATACCAAAAACAATGGTGTAGATATGACAGCCTCCTTGTACTTTTGTATTAAACTAGGGTCTGAAAAGAAGGTAAGAGTAACATTTTCTAACAAACAGGTAAATAAAACAAAATTTCCCAAAATAAGACAATAGACACAGATTTTGAAAATGCTAACATTTACTCCATCAGTTTAAAGCAGATACATGATCAACTGTATACAAAGCACAGCAGCTTCACTCATTCTATCACGTTTAACTAACCCTAACTTTTAAGATTGGTTTTCAAGCTTTAGCAGTGAAGTGACAGCAGAAAACGCAGAGAAAATGTGTCTCGGCCTACATCTAAAGGTTTGGTTCATGGTAATCTTTTGTAAAAGTTGTTTGTAAGAAACAACCTGAAATATCACTTTATTGCCATTTTATGACAAGAGCAGAACCAAGTTTGTTTTTAGCAATAGTCTACTAGCACACACAAACACATTGCTGCCATGGAATGAGAATATTCATAATAAACTTTTTAAAATAAAACACAGTGATTTAGACTTTGCACAATAATCTTCTCACCACAACTGCAATTGGGTCTTGGTCATTATTACTAATATTAAACCTGAATTATAAACTTAACATTCAAATACATTTGTTTAAAACATAAAAAAACACTTTCATTTGGAACACTAATCGTAAACATTCTAGATGTTTTCAGAAATTGTGCACAGCATTACATGAAGGCAAAAATACAAACACGTACTGGCCAAGTAACACAAAGGAAGAATTTTTTTTCATGAATACCACTAAGACATTATAAAATATCAAAATATACAGCACAAGGCCTTTTGTGAGGGAAGATAATTACATTAAGACAATAAAGTGCATTTAAAACAAATTTTACAGTTGCATCCGTATCAAATAACTATTCAGCCAAATAATTCTATTCATATACAGTATCATATGGTGTAGGGATCCTGCACAGTGCACTGGTGACACCGATTCATTACATATCGAAAATGATTGTGATTATGAACACATTCAATTGATTTGCCACGGTCTGTGATATTATTGATATAATATGATAATTGTTTGACGCTGGTGGTGTCTTTGCACAAAGCTGAATAAAAATGATAACAACCCATGATAGAGAAGCGACAGTAACACGCAACTTGCACTAAAGAACCGAGATCTGCCTTCTAGTTGGTCTAGTTGATCTCCTGGGTCAAGTTGTACCTGAAAGAGTCAGAAAGGCAATGGTTCATGTCCACTTGTATAAAATAGCATAAGCACAACATTTTAGCAACTCCCTTTTGGCATGAAAAATGTGAGGTCCCATAATATAGAAAAAAAGGTTGCATACATTGTGATTTTATTTTATGCCCATGTCTTAAGTTGATTAATTTAGGATAACTTTACCATTGGGTGACACCACTGTTGAGGTCTATCTGGTCCAAATCTACCAGCACCTAAAGATGACAAAACAAATGTAGTTAGAAGACTTAGAAACAATCAACAGAGATTTTTTACTCAAGGTGAATATCAAATGAGATTCCTTCTTCCAGAATCCTTTTTTCCCCAGTGTCTAGTACCTTGCCAATGAGCTCCCTCTCTCTGCTCATGAAGGAGACACTGTTCTTCACAGACAGGTCCAGTCTTCTCTGGAGAGACTCCTCCAGTGAGAAGTCAAAGTCAAATCTGACAGCACAAAGATGAAAGAGACATTACTAAAGAGTCGTCACTTGACAACTCCAATACAAGATCAATAGATGTTCTAGTAACCATCAACACACCCTCAATTAACCATCCTCCAACCCTAGAAGTGACGTTAACCAGCATAAAACAGGAGATACCAGACTCCCGTCTCACGTTGTTCTTGTATCTCCGCTGCTCTCACCTCTCGTTGAACTCAGGGTTGAGGTCTCTCTTCCTGATGGCGGTCTTCCTCTTGGTGGTCCTGTTCTTGTCAGGCAGGAGGATGAAGGACACGTAGGGGTCGGAGCCGTCCTTGGAACAAGCTGGCAGATCCCTGTAGCAACACAGAGAGGCACGCAGCACACATTACACTGCCAGCTAGACACTGAACAGACAGGCACTGTTCAACAAATATCCATGGATAGCTGCATAATAGCCAATTGATGTGGTTGTAGCATAGCTAATACGTGAATAGGTCGAATACAGCTTTGGCACCGTCTTGTGCTAAGCTTGTAGCCCTTTGGCACAGCTCCAATATAGCTTTATGCTAAGCTAATCAACACGTAGTGGGGAGTCCTGGTGGACTGACCTGCAGGAGTGAACAGTGACATACAGCCTGCTCTCCTCAATGGAATAGCCAATGGACAGCTTCACCTGGCCAGCTACGCCACCTCCCTCGCCACCCCTGCAAAATCAAACAATAGGATGTTTCTAGATCCTGCCAAATTTAGCCAACAGCGTTCGACGAATACAAATGCACAATATTGGACATCAACAAAAAGATCACCAGTCATTCCACATGACACATACGCTACAATGTATTACAATGTGTCGTGATGATGGAGACGCTGGGAAAACAACGTGTGTGTGTGTCTCATTACAACGTGTCATGATGATGCTATTTGAGAGGCATTCGAAACATGACCTCCCATGGTACAGTAGAGACAAACACAGAGAGGACAACGGGGGCATTGATGCCAGGATGACTCACGCATGTGAGGGCACTGCCCTGTGTCGGAGGTCGGGGTTGGCCTGATCCCGTCTGGGGATGTCGTCCCCCTCCTCGCCGGTCACTCCGGTGACATCATCGTCTCCGGGGACCTTGCGACACACGGCCAGCTGGGTGTCCAAGATCTGTGGGACAGATGCTGTTCAGTATTCAGAGGACGAGCAAACCAACACTGGACTAGGTTACACAGTTTCATTATATTGAATAGACAATACAGTCTATCAAAGTCACATAATAAGAGGAGTTTCAACGGGGATGTAAGTAAACTGCAACGCATACACACAGAGTAGGATCAATATGAGTTCATAGTAAATTACATGACATCATTCTGCACGTGACATCATGGTCTTAAAGGTTTCAACTGAGATTTTCGTACAGAAATGCGTTTTCCCCCAGTGGGTGTGGAGGTTACCTTGAGGGAGGCCCTCAGAAGTATCTGGCTCTCTGGCAGGGCTCCGTCCAGACTGAGCCAGCGGTCCAGCACCAGGTCCGGCTCTGCCAGAACCTCCCTGAGAGGCAGCACCACTGACCCCAGGGGCTGGCCCCAGCTGTGGGAGAGCTGCACACACACACACACACACACACACACACACACACACACACACACAGAGACGAGCAGATGTGCGACACACATACACAAGCAATCACGAACACGTCAGCACACCCACACACATGGTTCAAAAATAGCCCAGACCAGAGTTGCTTTCATACTGTGCCCTGGACACCACTTCCTTCTTAGTGTCTAGTCACTGAATGAACCCACTGGAAGGCAAATAAATACTAGGCTACAACTGAGAGGATAATCAACATGCTAATTGAAAGGCTGTCTACATTTAAAGACAGTTAAAGAAAGGCAGAACAGAGTCAATGGGATGAGCATATCTGACCGCACAACCATGAGGAACAAGTGCTGACAGTCTCTCTCACCTTGATGGTGAGGATTTCATCTCTGGGGTCACGAACCAGGAAGTGAAAGGCCTCATCCCAGCGGGGGGACATAGAACGCTCACACACCTGGGGACAGACAACACGCAAGCCTTCAGGTAACTGCACGTGAGCTGTATTTCAGTAAGTTTAAAGTTCAGTCTTAATCGATTTGTAATTATTATTCATAAAGATACCTACCTTGGTTCGGTATGAAATGCCCTTCAGAGCAATCTCTGCTCCGACTTTTGGCTCCTTTCCACTCTTTTTCAACTGTAAATGAATAATAAATATGGATGTAACAACCACACTGGAAAAATGTGGATTTGGTTCTGGAATTTGAATGTCAAAATGGTTTATGGTGCCATACAGACTACAGTTCCGTATTGACACCACTGAGCTGTTTGCAGGGTACTAGTGAGATCATTACTACAGACAGTCTAGAGGGGGCGCTGTGGTCTTACCGGCAGGCCATGGGCTCTCTCCACGTAGATGAACAGCACAGCAGCCGATGGCAACACTTTGTTCTGGTAAGACTGCTGGGACTGGAACTGTAGGACCTGGGGGGTCAGAGAAGCAGAGCCAGATGTCACTGAGACACAGGGAACACAGACAGAGAGAGAGAGAGAGACAGGGAGAGAGAGAGAGAGAGAGAGAGAGAGAGAGAGAGAGAGAGAGAGAGAGAGAGAGAGAGAGAGAGAGAGAGAGAGAGAGAGAGAGAGAGAGAGAGAGAGAGAGAGAGAGAATGTGTGTGTGAGTCAGTGAGTGTGAGTCAGAGAGGGAAAAAGAGCTATGGAAAGAAAGGAAAAACGACAGATACCTAGAAAGAGAGAGAGAGAGCTGCAGAGAGACAGAGCAGAGGGCCTTACCTGTTCCAGTCTGGGCAGGTCTGTGACTCTGGGCAGCCACTCCAGCACCAGGTGGACCCGTCCAGACTTCACATCGTTGAGGGTGAACCACTGAAACACACACATCCCAGGACACCCAAATACATGAATCTGTCAAAGCATTCACCGTGGGATTATATATGCGGCCATAGCCGGTTGCGACATTACCTGGTCTGTGAATTGTGAGCCTATGACATCTCGGAGGTTAAGCCTGAACCTAAATACACACACAGGTCAAAGTGCATTTTAACAGCAAGGTCAATAACAACATGTATCGTGCACTGTGTCACAGTGTGTCTGTCCCCTCAGTCTGTCCCCACCTCACCTGCCCAGGAAGTCATCCTGGTCCAGGTCTTTGTCATACAGCTCAAACTGGACCTCCTGACCGGGCAGCTGGGTGAGGATCACCTGGAGGAACCCAAGAGAGAGCCCATCACACTCCAGAGGGGGATGAACTAAGGAGCCAGTGGATGACCCCATACCTGACCTCTATGAGTATCGTATACATGTGCTGTGATTTTCTCATTTCCACAGGTCCAGCAAAATAACCCAACATGACTCAACACCACACTGATCCATAGAAGTCAATCCGTTTATCCACTCATACTGTGTACAACGAGCATGAACACTCCTGCACTAGGATCTTCCTGGGAGAATTCAAAGGGGCTCTGTTGGTACCTCGTACAGTTCGTTCCAGTAAGGGTTGAGGTTCTCCTTGATGGTGTGGCTGCGGAAGGCCACGCCCCCCACCCTGATCTTGACGTAGGGGTCACTCTTCCCCTTCACCATGCCCCCCATGAAGTTGTCCTTGGCTATCAGGTTGTGGGCCTCCACCAGATGGATGCGCAGCACTCCCTGTGGACACACACAGCTGTGACCCGTGCCGTCTGTGTGTGTGTGTGTGTGTGTTTGTATGCATGTGCTGTATGTGCAAGAGAGAGAGATATAACATTTCAGCCTCTCACCTCAGTGCCAAAGTCAGAGTCTGGGGTGGTGTGCTGGGGTGGTGTCGACACAGGTTTAAGAGCCCCACTCACTCCACCAGGGGACAACTCAGACGTGATTCCCCCAGCTCCGTGTCCCGACCCTGGGCTTGGGGGGTGAGGAGACACTGGGGTGGTGGGAGACATCTCCTCATTCAACCACAACACCTAGGGAGCACAGGAGACCTTTAACTGCGGGCCCACAAACGCCAGGTTGGGGAAAGACTAAGACAAGTAACTGAGCCGTGGTAGCCGTGTGTGTGTGTGTGTGTGTGTGTGTAAGCCCACCCTGAGGATGGTCTTGATGTAGATACGGCTGGCGGGGCCAGAGTTGTTTAGCTGGAACCACTGGTCCATGGTGAGGTCGGGGCTGGTCAGCAGTCGGGCCAGAGGGATGGTCAGACTGCCCAGAGATAAGGCCCGGTCGTCATCCTTCACCTGGAGCGGATGAGAGGAGGGAGTGGGAGGACAGGCCGTGGGGGATCACGCACGAGAACATCTCTGACAGCAGGAATAGTGATGTGTTTGAACAGCTGTGTGTACTGAACGAGGAGTTTACACACACAGTCGTACACAGTAGAACACAGGTATATGGTGAGGGTGAAAAAGAACAAAGGGTTGTAACAGAGGTTATATTTATTATCTGTGAATATGAGTTTCTACAGCATATGACAAAGAGAGTGTGTTGGTGCGGCAGGGCTCTGCACCTGGATGTCGATGTCCTGTCTGCTGGGGTCCTGGATGAAGAAGGTGAAGGCATCCTCCCACAGAGGGTTGTTAGTACCGTAACTTGTCTTGGAAACAGAGACATGACAGAAACATATTTGAACATGTTTTAGCTAGTTTTCTTTAGAAAGACACACAGTACTTTTCGGAGTCAAAGGTGAGCCCTGCCTCCTTAATGAACAGCTAAAAATCACCTTGCTCTCCCGGGTTGTGTCCTGGATGGACAGCTGGACCATGGGACTCGGGTCCTTGTTGCCCTTCTTCATCTGAAACACAACCACACACACACACGTGATACACACGCCAACACAGAGTGTGGGTTCTGACTGGGTGTATGTCACCACGGCACACTGTGGTACCCACAGGCAGGTCCTGGGCGCGGTCCAGGTAAACAGCCAAGATGGCTGCCGAGGGAGGATCTGAAGTTTTGCAGGAGACATTCCGGTTCCTCTGGATAACCTGAGCAAATACAGCGTGTTAGATAAGAGAAGAGGGGGGGGGGGGGGGGGATAAGAGTGTATATACTTATAGGATAATGTGTCATGTTCGGAGTGTGCACTGTAGTAGAGATTTCTAATAGCATATAAACTGTAATAAAATGTGAAAAATACAACTAGAATGGAAAGTCATGTAGCAGCAGGACGCACCTCACTGAGTCTCTCAGCAGAGGGCAGCAGAGAGAGCCACTCCAGACGCAGGTGAACGCTGCCCGACGGCACATCCTTCAGATTGAACCACTGCCGACAAGGGGGCGGGATTACACACCCATCACTCATTTGGAGTCATCCAATAAAACAACCGCAGCATGGGTTAGTTGTTGAGCAAAGTTGGCCAAGAACGGGGAGTCATGAGGAGGGCACGTGGGGTGGGATGACCCCTGACCTGCTGCTATATAACAGGATTAACTACTGTTATTCACACCACAGCAGAACCCAGCAAGGATCCTCACTGATGCCCTGCTGTTGTGTTTACATTCATACAGGTGAACCTCCAGGTCATGTAGATGTGTGGTGTTAGTTACTTACATCATCTACTACCCTGGCTCGCTTCACAATATCCAGATCAATCTTGACCCTGAGAGAAGGAAAAGGAGGGGCAGAGACAGAGAAGAAAACAGAAAGAAGTAAAAAAACGAATATGGAACAAGAAAGTACATCAGGCATCTGTAGTTTTGAACAAAATGAAGGCGTTAGTTGACGTTAGCTAGCTGCCGAGGGGGAAGGAGTGAAAACCACAGAGAGAGGGGTGATGGATGGGGGATGGATGGAGTGAGTGAGATGCTACCTCCCCAGGAAGTCATCCTGGTCTGGGTCTTTGTCAAACACCTCCACCTCCAATTCCTGACCAGGCACTTCATGGACAATCACCTGACACACAGACACACATAAACACAAACACAAAAACACACACAATGTACAGACAACCACAAATGCCACAAATATCAACATAATATAGACACAAATATAAAAATAAGATCGACACATGCAGATACACACAGTCAATACAAAAATAACCTGTGTCAATAGCCTTGCATGGTATCATTTAAATTATATATTTTAAAGAGGTCTGTCCTTAACCACAGAACAGTTAACATTAATTAAAGATATTGATTACTTTATTACTTTTATACTGTTTGAAATGCTCTGAATATAATAAACAACTTTTGAATATGTTTCTTGTATTATTGATACTGATATTGAAACTGTCATTATTCCTGCATTGCCATAAGTTAGTTCTTTGTAAGGTGCGACTAGGAAAGGCCTGTGACACTAGTATAGGTTAGAGGTCACAATATTACCAAAGTGTATAATGCCATGCAACTTTGAACGAGGAAAATAGAAGGAGCGTCCAGGCCATTTCTAGGAGCCCTATCTAAAGACCTAAACAAAAGCTATCTAGCATGCAGTGTCCTATGTCTGTGCTTGCGAAGGCTACGCTAATAGTCTCGTATCCTCCCATATTGTGATACCATTTAACTCCCTTGATGTCCTGTATTCATTGTCCAGTCTTCTGTGATACTCAACTTGAATGTATCAGACACATGCACCTTACATATGTGCAATAAATACGTCGATTTTGTCCTGAACTCAGCTATTCACTTCATTGACTTGGTACTTTCACAGCAATTGAGTACTATCTAATACATCTTCACTTTCTAAGCCCTGTGTCGTTGCTATGGAGGCACACAGATAAGGCTTTGTTCAGTGTATATCAGTTCAATCATTCATCTCTCCGCGCCGCAGCATCCTGGTTCTGCAGAGGCAGATAAGACACACTGCTGTGCTTTCCTCTCCGTGTCCCAGTGACAAGCTGCACAGCAGGAGAGGAGGCTGGTCAGACGACCAATCCATCCAGAACACTTGGCATACCAAGGACGCAATCGATGCACGGGTAGTGCTTTTCTCATTTTCAAAGCCGGACTTTGTACTCAGCTTGCTTACGACCCCATGCAGTGCGTCCTTGGATGCTTTGCGAGGCACGTTAAGCAAAACGTGCCGCAGAAAAACCTACACGAAAAAAACGACGGGCTCAAAAAGGTTTCTCGTGTGAATGTCCTTGGGTGCTTCGACAGGAACGGAAATGAAAGTGTGCCGTCGTATCGAGTGGTCTCTCCTTTCCTCCTCTCCACTCGTCTCCTCTTCGCTCCTCTCCTCCCTTCTCCCCTCCCCTCTTGTCTCCCCCCCCCTTGCCTACCTCAAACATCTCCCTCCACTGTGGGTTCAGGTTGCTGTCCACGTGGTGAGAGGTGAAGGTCTGGGTCCCCACACGCAGCACGGCGTACGGGTCAGACTTGCCATCGATTAACCCCTTGATGACCGTGTCCTTAGCCGTCAGGTCCTCTGCCTCCAACAGGTGGATGCGTACCACCCCCTAAAACACAAACACACAAAAACACACACACACAAGGGTTAACACAGGTTGCATTACATAGGCTGCCCAGGAGTCCTTTGTGTATTATTTAAACAGCATGTAGCTACATTCTGTATTTGCTTAGATGGGAAGTCAGTGTATTCATTGAATAAAGACCCGTTTTTATCTTTATTCAGAACAATGGAGTCATTAACACAATACAGGGTATGTATTAAGCTGAGGTATCGTGTTAAACGTCTGAACCTGTCACTCTCCAGGTGGTTTTAACGGGGTGCTATACGGTTACCCGCGGGAGAGGCGAACGCAGCTGAGCAACGTGCAGGTCGGCCACCAGGGGGACAGTGAGTCGGTTGGGGAGCACCAGGAAGGCGGCTATTGCATCCATTATCATAGTGTCCGACATGGCACTGCAAGTGAATGCAAGGGTGGGTGTCGGGGACACACAGAGATGGGAGACACAGACAGAGAGACGGAGGGACAACTAGACCAGACAGAGAGACAGACCGTCTCCGGTACACTACTGCTGACAACACTGACATGCACTGAAAAAATGATACATTTGGCTTTCAACAATTGGGGCAAAACTGAACCAGCACATGCACCCATTGTGAAAGGACGAGGTTTCGGTAAGAGATCATGTATGCATATGTCCTTTCCAAGCGGAATACAATTAAATAAGTAAATGACAGTGCCTTGTCATTGGATGGATTGTCAGGAATCTTTGTTGTTACGTTCGACGCTAAAGACACACTCCTGACAATAATTTAATTGTATTTTCAGTTCAATATCTACTCTACACAAACACACACGCACGTGAGCACAATCCTTGTCCTACATAGCCCTTGGCACTGATCGCTAGTATCATACCTCCAAAACACCACGAGAGGAAGCTCAATGTAACTGAGGTCCTAAAGTCAATGGAGTTGTTCACTCACTTCAGTCCAGGGATGTCCAGCAGGTTGGTCAGCCCTGTCCAGTTGATATCCAGCTTCTGTGGATCAACAGGGGTCAAGGGGTCAGCAAACACGAGACAGAAAGCGACAGATGCATGGAGCCAACAGTACAGACGTGGAGAGTATTTAAGAGATGTCATATTTTCTATTTTGAAAGGACAGTGGGTGAACTGAAAGGAGCCATGAGGATGTGGCACTGACAGGCCTGCGGATGAAGAACATGGTGATGGCTCCAACCAGAGGAATGTCCCCGATCAGAGGCTCCAGGATCACACGCAGCTTCCCATGCAACTGTGGAGGGGAAGGGGGAGAGAGAGAGAGAGAGAGAGAGAGAGAGAGAGAGAGAGAGAGAGAGAGAGAGAGAGAGAGAGAGAGAGAGAGAGTGTCATACAAAGAAACAGACAGAGGAAGACAGTGTGTGTGTGTGTGTGTGAGAGAGAGAAAGAGAGATTTGGGTTTGGCCTCAGGAGACATAAATCACAAGACCAAAACACAAGACTTCTCCCTCTGTGTTACCCCTGGGGAGAGTACCTGAATTCCTTTAACTCCGGCTTTGCAGAAGTACTTTTTGATTTCCACGTTGATTTCCACATCTCCTGCATAGCTGCGCAAAAAAGGTTGAACCGTAAATGTTACTGTTCCACATTTGTGTTGATCAGTGTGTGTGCGTGTATGTGTGTGTGTGTGTCCTACCTCACATAGAGATCCAGCAGCACCTGCTTCTTGTCATGCTCAGTGTGGGCCTTCACCCCCACCACCTTCATGGCCTGGGAAACAGCACAGCTGCACTTAGGACAGGCTGTGTGGCTGCTGGCTACGTTTTAGGTCCAAATGTTTCACTATGTTCTTTCAACGGTTTGGAGTTGAAGCCAAAGACACCACTTTAGACTTGTACAGTACCATAAAGTGATAACAGATCATAAGACGATCAAGTATTAATTTCTACTTCATTCTATTCTATTCCAATGTGTATATGTGGCTCTATACATACTAAAAAGGTGAAATTCATTGACAGTGTCTACAGTATTGAGTAGAGGTGGTGTAAACATGTGGCACCTTGTCTCCCAGGTTGACCTTGGTGAAGCTGAGGGTCTGGAGGTGGGTGTTGGAGGCCCTGATGGCAGGAGCGATGGTGTCCACCAGCAGCTTCTCCAGGTACTGGCCCACAAAGGGCCAGGCCTGCTGCAGGATCTGGAGGACAGAGGAACTGAAGCTTCATCATGTCTTATGGGACGTGTGGAGCAGCAATACAGAGAGGGTGGGGTGAATATGACTAAGGAGGACCTTCAACACAGATTGATGTCAAATGTGGAATGAGTCAGTTGTTGGACAAGGGGGGTGCATAAGTCTGTCAGAAGGGCAAACCATAAAAAAGAAGAAAAAAAAAGGTTCTGTATTGTAGCCTATATGTAGAAATGACTCATGAGTTACCCAATCAGGGAAGCCATGCACTTCCTGTGATCAGATAAATGTTCAGAGCAGATCTGCAGATTTTCAACTAAAGAAAACCAGAAGCACAGCTGGCTTTCAGGTTGAGATGGTATTCATATGTACACCAACAAAAGAATAAAATACATTAAAAGAAGCAGAATGATATCTACAAACAGAGACAAAATAAATGCTTTGATTGTTCACCCTTAATAATTAAATAGGAATGGCAATCAGAAAATGTGTTGAACAGAATAACAGAACACCATTTGTGAAAGATTTTATTTGAAAATGTTAAATTGAAATTTTCAACCCAATTCTGCCATGGCTGTTTACAATATGCTATATGAAAGAACTGTGAGGTGCCACTCAGCATCGCTGTGTGACGTCTAACACTGTGGTGATTCTGACCTTGGTCTGTAAAGGTCAGGAGGTTGGAGAAATACCCTAGTGAGGCATTTTATCCTTCTAGAAGTGTCTGTGTAAGGTCACCTTAAACACCCTTTATTCATTCAATGAATCAACTTTTGATAGTAAAAATGGATCAACATGTCTGGACTAACATCAATGGTGTGGCTAGCCACAACTGCTACTTTGCAGTTGTTTTTCTATCCAAGGTCAGTTCTCCACTGGACCATCCTACTAAGTATTATGGCTAGCGGGAAGATGTGTTTTTCACTTTGGCCATACTAGTGGTTCTCTGAAAGTGGGGCTGGATGAGGAAGTCAGGCCTGTGGCAAGCAGAATCAGGAGGTTGAGTGTGTGCAATCTGATCACGCGTCGCTCAGTCAGGCAGCCAAGAGGGGACAGGAGGGGACTCCTAGAGGAAGATGAGCCCAGCAGATCACCACCCTACAATCTGGGCTTTGTGTCGGACTTCATGACATTTCTTATCCACTCTGAAGGACGCCTTGTTTATTGATATTCATATTGCTGGCTCGCCGTTGGTGAGCTTCTGTAAGCACGGAGACACAGTGTGTGTGTGTGTGTGTTCTGGGATCTCAGAAACCCTCACACTCGCCCAGACTCTTAATTACAACAGAAGAGGCTGTACTAATGGAACAGATGGAGCGAAGCCAGAAGACATCAATACCCACACCACTAACAAACACACACAGTCACTTTTATAACACACACACATGCATGTCCCCACACACACACACACACACACACACGCAGTTACACGTACACGAGCACAGACAAAACCATACATATCAACAGGTAGTCAATGAGATGTGTGAGTGTGTGTCCTAGGTGTTTATATACCTTGTTCAGCCACTCAACCTTTTCCACATCTGGGAAGTTAACCTGCAGAGAGAGAGTGGTTGGTCAGAACTAACTTAGACACATGGCAGGGAAGTGTGACGTAGGACTTCAACTTGAAATGAGACAGTGACTAACCACTTCTAGATCAGAGAATGTGGGTCTGTGTGTGCACGTTTGTGATATCCTGTACCCCACCCACAGATATTGTGGTTGTCCAAGAGGGTGAGTGTGTCAAAATGATCAAAATCATGATCAAATCCTTCTTTTCTCTACAGTTTTAATATTGTCCGGTTGGTCCTATCTTCTTCAGAAAAGTCTCTGAGTCATTAAGCATTTGGTGTCCATTTTGGTCAGCACTCATAGGCCTGAATTTATCAGTTGCATGCGGTTCAGAGGCAAGAAATGGCTGGTCTAAGACAACACTCTTCATAGCTGACAGCACAGAACAAAATGCACCAAAAGAATATGCACTTATACTGCTTTGTAGACTTGTAGATAGTCTGAGGAAAATGCCCTATCGCTGCTGTTGTCTCTGTTAATGCTGTGTCCAACTCCATATGGCAGTTTGGCTATGCTTTGTCACATTCCTTGCAGCGATATTGCGAGAGTTTAGACTTTCTGTCCCCAGACACTGCACATGTCCAAATATAGCCAGCAAATTCTGATTAGAGAGAAGAATGTGTGGGAGGGCAGGGAAGAAGGAAAACATCATGTCAGTGCAGTATTATTATTTCAGGTGATGGGGGATGTGGTGGTTTCCCTATCCTGAGGTGGGAAGTCAAAATGTCCTCATCTTAAACCTAATCCTTTCCAGTAGTGCAAGTATTCTTAATTAATTTTCGTTATAACCTATAGGCCCTATACACCAACTAGACAACTGTGATGTCAGCCTAAACCACACTTCTTTCCCACACATTATTTCTCACCAGCAAACTCTCCATCTGTCCTTCTCTTTAAGTACTTTGTTTT
Source organism: Osmerus mordax (assembly GCF_038355195.1). NCBI lineage: Eukaryota > Metazoa > Chordata > Actinopteri > Osmeriformes > Osmeridae > Osmerus > Osmerus mordax. The sequence goes on along the minus strand of NC_090056.1, from coordinate 7,113,073 downwards.
GACTATAGGCTAGCCTGTAGGTTTTTACCCGCATCACTGTAAATGGATATTACTGTAGTTTACTATTAAGTTGGGTTACTTACCCATGGGGGCAAATCCCGATTGCTCCGGAAAACCTTTGCTGTGGTGAATTCCCTCTCGTTGTCCAACACGTACATGGCCGACTTGAGCCGCATCACTTTGGCGTCCCGACTGTGTTTCCATCCCATGTAGACCATGAGACCGAAGACCACTATGCTGATACTGAACCCGAAGTATCCAGCCAAGTATACTGGCAGAAGCGTACCTAGGCATTTTGCAAAGGACCACCAGACTGACACAGCGCGTTCCTCCGGCGGATTGGAAGGTAGCGAGTCATCGGCCAGGGCTGCGTTTGCATCCCCAAATCCCATGCTCCCACTCGGCCCTGCATCCCTAGATGGCATCGCAAAACCTTTTTCCATTTTTTCCAACTACCTCTGCAGTTCCGTGTACTGCGTTTAGATGCTGCCCGTGCAATTCAGCCTACAATGGCATAATACTTTTATCATTCACATGGATGAATGCCTACCTTTATCCTAAATGTAAAATGTATTTACATTAGATCGGCCTCGGTGCCACTGGCACGGAATATCTCCCGAGTTTCAAGAGCTCACTGCCACTGCGTTGGCAGCAACAGAACCAAAATCTTCTATGGGCGTGCTTGATCTTCGTTGAAGCCCTCCTTCACATGAAAAACATTCAACTGTGTTCAGGGAATCTGCTATGGTTACAAACCACAGCAGGCGGGGCGAAGAGATCTGTCATTCGTCATCCGTTGCCTGCGGATTAAATAAATACCGACTATGTTAAGAAACAACAGTTGAAAAATCACGTATTACACCACCTAAAATTATCAATCAAAAAGTTATAGGCTAAGTGACAACAGACAACATAGCCTAGTCAACACCGTCTGGCAGTCGCCAGTTTGCCTTCCGTTATCTTTGCGCACCTGCGGTAGCCTATCATTACCAGTGCCAAGCAAGTGTTGGCCTATGAAGTGTTAGGTGGCCTAGAGCGATTAATCGTAGGGCATCAAATCTTGATCGAGCACTGCACCGAATTATCATAAGAAAAACATAGAATCGCAAAAACAGCCTACATGCCACTCAGGCAAGCGATCAAGTGTTTGCACATCACCACGTGACAGGTTAATTCCCTTGTTTGACAGAACAGTAAATAAACCGGCAGGATATGGGCCGTCATTCTGTCTGACAAGTAGACTCATCGTTCTGTATACTATTTACCCAGTCTCAAAATTTGGGGACAGGCCTCCGGATTATAGCCTCGTTTATTCATGCATCTAAATGCGGAATAGGTGAGGTACCTTTAAACCACAAGGAAACCATGGTTAAGTAAACCCTGTTGCTGTGACACCGCTATGCAAGAGCCAAGACTAAGTGCTTTAGTACCCCTGCAGTGCGGCTTTAGCGAGGCATGACATTTACGTTCACCCATCTACCAGTCTACATTACAACCTCTCAAGAAGGTTCACTCACGATAGCCTACGACGTGTGATTCACTCCGTCAAGTGTAATTACAACTGTTCCCCTGAGGTCCCAAACAAATGTGTTCCATTGCAGCATTAGAGTTGTCCAATTTTGCTCACCCCAGTCATTTGACTATTTTAGTTGCCTATGGTTATTCAAGTAGCATCAGAACTTCCCTGCGGATCCAGTGTATAGGTAATTTAAGTCGAATTTGCAAACGGTCATCGCTTAACATTTGACACCTCACTTAAACCAGCAACGTGCGGCAATGTACGTACACATTTTCAAATGCATGCTCCCAAATACTAACAGATTACAATTTTGTTTTAAACCAAAAACTTTATTGGGAAAGTATAAACAAAGATATTGGAGTTGGGAGAGTTGAGGTTGGAAAACGTCCAGAACGTCCAAGGAAAGTCATTGTCCAGGTAGTCTTTAAAACAGCCAATCCGAAGCCTCTGGTTGGTAGTTCAAGGCTCAGGTCTTGGAGCCCAATGGTTCGGGTGGCATCTGGTCTGCGGACTCTGTACTCAGGCAATCCTTTGGACTGCGGCTGTGGTTCTGAAGTCAGGTCACAGCCTGGGATGAAGGCAGTTTACTTGGACCTCTGCCTCATCTTTCGCCTCTTGCGCTTCAGCCTACACGAATAAAGTATCGCAGATGGACATTAAATTACAGATTATACAGAAATAAATTATAGCTATTCTTGAGCAACGCCTGAGGGCTTACCTGCGCATACGCTTCTTTCTCCACTGAAAGGGGGAGGGGGGGGGGGGAAGAGAGAGAGAAACGTTTTAATGGCCGATTGAGCAATTTTATGGAAAACTACAATGAGGGCCGAAATAGACGACGAATTCAACTAGCTAGCTTCACATGCAAGCCTTTAATTGAGCAACTTGGCCAACTGCGCACCACAAACCATATTGCCTCTACACACGCTTGAAAACACGATGGTTGCTAAAATTAGGCTAGCTGAAACAGCGTGTGAATGTAAACAGAATAATTCAAGACTCAGGAGCAGTTTAACTTACCTTAGCTCTCATATCGAAGATGGAATGTCTGAAATGAGAAAGGGGAACTTTAATACATATTTGGATGGCTTTAAATTAAAAAGGATAATTCAGATGCGTTGTTTAAAATCAGAGGGCTGTTTGAGTACAGCTTTTCATTACCTTCGAAAGATGGCACAGTCTCCAGGAAGACCGTCATTACACGGCGACTCAGTGTTTATACCTTTGGAATGCGTCATCATTGTTGGACTGTGACGTACGTTAATGTCGCAGGGGAAGTAGTTACCACTGAGCCATAGCAAAAGCCTCTGGTAGTTACGCGTCCCATGCATAGATTATAATATATTTATTTATTTTATTGAAGTAGACATTGTACAACAATATATGGCAAGTGATACAACATCACATTCACCGAGAGTGTTCCTCTCTACAATAAGTGTGTTTCTATGATATTATATAAAATAGGCATACAGGCACAAAGTGTTACAGGTGAAGAATCTGTAACTACAGTCCCTTACTTTGTCAAGGTAAACATAGCCTACCATAATATTTTAATGATGTATTTCAATATAACTCATCATTTTCCAAGCGAGATGCAACAAACCTATACATTCACACACCTTCTTGAGAAGTAAGAGTTTTCAAACCAGCACACTCCTGTCAGTGACAGGCTGTCACACTCTTCCTCTTTAATTAATGAAATTGTAGAATCACAGACAGTCAGAATCAGAAGCTATAGTGATTTACATAATACTTCTCCCTCACATTTGTCTTGTTGGTAATTCAAAAAAAGTGATAGAGCTCCACCCCCTAACCACAGAAAAAGGTGTCAAAACAGAAAGTAAAACTCCTCTTCAGAAGACGTTACAAAGACAGGAAATAAAAGTGAAGAAAATGGCTTCAAAACGTTTTCTCTTGGAAGACAATCTTTCCTGTCCTGTGTGCTGTGACGTCTTTAAAGATCCTGTCCTCCTCGGGTGTAGCCACAGCTTCTGTAAAAACTGTCTTCAGGTATTCTGGCAACAGAAGGGATCCCAGGAGTGCCCAGTGTGTAGGGGGGAGTCTTCTACAGAGAATCCACCATGTAACCGGGTGCTGAAGGACCTGTGTGAGGCCTTCCTACAGGAGAGAGCAAGGTCTGATGTGCTCTGCAGTCTGCACAGTGAGAAACTCAAACTCTTCTGTCAGGAGGATAAACAGCCCATCTGCCTGGTGTGTTAGACTTCTAAAAAACATAAAGGACACGACTGCTGCCCTATAGAGGAAGCTGCTGTGGATCATCGGGTAAGTCAAGTATACATCCCACATTAAAACCACTTAACCTACTGTCTTCATGGGTAGTTACATGAATGTTGTTCACACGTGGTAAATTGTTGAGACAACCACCAGTGTCAAACAGTTGTTGTATTATACAGTCCTGACAAATTTCACATCACGACATCTGGCTCACAGTTTTTCTCCGCTTGTCACATTCTGTCACTCCAGGAGGAACTCAAGACTGCACTGTCACCCTTACAGAAGAAACTTGAGGTCTTTAATGAGGTTAAAGTGATCTGTGATCAAACATCAGGGCACATTAAGGTACAGATTTAATGTTATCCACTGATGCAGAGTTACAATACATGAACTATCTCATCACGTGGGAATTATAAAACATATATTGACTTTTACCCTATCTAGAACCAGGCCCAGCAGACAGAGATGCAGATTAAGAAGGAGTTTGAGAAGCTTCATCAGTTTCTACATGATGAAGAGAAGGTCAGGATAGCTGCACTGAGAGAGGAAGAGGAGCTGAAGAGTCAGTTGATGAAGGAGAACATTGAGGAGATGAGCAGAGACCTTCAATCCCTCTTAGACACCATCAGAGCCATAGAGGAGGAACTGAAAACTGATGACATCTCATTCCTGCAGGTAAAGACTACATATCCATATATATATATACAACTAAAACAACATCAAATTAACAATATTTTGTCAAATAATATAGTATTACAATTATATAATGTATTTGTCTCTTCTCTTTTGGTTCCTTCTGTAGAGCTTTATGGATAGCATGAACATGTGAGAATTGCATTAACATTATTTATATACATGCAGTATTTTAAACTAATCAGCCCCACACTAGCACTGCCCTCTGAATGTTCTTCCAGAGCCAAGGTGACACTGCCAGATCCAGAGATGGTTTCAGGAGCACTGATAGACGTGGCAAAACACCTGAGCAACCTGCCGTTCAGAGTCTGGGAGAAGATGAAGGAGATGGTTCATTACAGTGAGTGAGTTATGTAGAGAGAATGTTGTTGTACTGACATCTAGTGGACACATCATGTACTTGAATGCTTGTCTACAGATTGTCATACAGCATCACAGAAATAATGATACTTGAATACACCATCAGCCTCTATCAGAGTTTCTAAAGAACTTAGTGTGAGTAGACTGTATCCATTCTCACCCCCACTGCAAAGCTTTTATGGTGTTTCAAGCCACATTCTTAAATATATGTGTTAATTGTACCTTTAGGAAAACATACACCGCCAATTAACCTTATTTCAAAGGGTACCTGGTTGAGAGAATCATCATTTACTATGAATGGGGTTAGACTCATCAGTCACAATTATTGATTATATAAATGTATGATTTGTTCTGAGTGTTCTAAGTTTCCAAGCTTGCTTGTCTTTAATTATTTTTCCTTCCCTGGCTGCTAAACTTGTATAGATAAGTGCACATAAAGACACACACATGCATTCATGCCCACACACACGTGTGCATGTTCACATCATCAGATGCATGTGTTTCTATTGTTGTCTATGCAGCTCCAGTGATTCTGGACCCCAACACTGCAAACTGTCATTTCACCCTCTCAGAGGATCTGACCAGTGTGGCCTACAGTAACGAGACACAGCAGCTTCCTAACAACCCAGAGAGAGTGCAGATATGTCCTGTTGTTCTGGGCTCTGAAGGCTTTGAATCAGGGACACACAGCTGGGATGTTGAGGTTGGAGAGAGTACGCCGTGGATCCTGGGTGTGGTTAAAGAGTCTGTGCAGAGAAAGGACAACCTTGGTTTTTGGGAAGGATCCTGGAATGTTTGGTGTGCTGAAAATATATATAGGATACGTACCCCACTAGAGTCATGGACTGCCTTTACAGTGAAGCAGAGACCACAGAAGATCAGGGTACAGCTTGACTGGGATGGAGGGAAGCTGTCATTCACTGACCCTGATACTGACACACACCTGCACACCTTCACACACACCTTCACTGAGAGAGTATTTCCATACATTTATAATCTTGACAAAGACCATTCTCTGAAGGTGTTGCCAGTAAACGTGTCTGTAAGTATAGGCGCTGTCTAAACATGCTATAAATAGTGTCCTTCACTATTCAGAAGCACACTCCTGCTGCAAATATACCTTCCCCTCATGAATTCATGAAATAATAAAATGGGATGGACAATGGCTATAGTGTTTTTCTTTTCTGTTTAAAAATCTTGTTTCAATAAACATAGTCTTGTTAAACAGCTCATTTGTATTTATTGAGACATTCATCCAAACTACAAAAAAGACACTGGTCTCTGATCTAACCTGAGTGGATGGGTGTGAGCATGTGTTCACTTATACAACTGTTACCTGGTCCTCCCTTCACCACCCCTTACAGTTACCATGGGAACTGGCATGTAACTCTTGTTGTTTTGGTCATTTTTGTGTGAACATGTTTCTATATTCAAATAAATATTGAAGACCAGCATCAGCTGTGGCTCAGGGGGTAGAGAGTGTTGTCTGTTAATCGCAAGGTTGACGGTTCGATCCCTGACTCCTCCGAGGTCATGTGCCGAAGTATCCTTGAGCAAGACTCTGAACCCCAAGTTGCTCCCGATGGGCAGGCCGGCGCCTTGCATGGTAGCTCACTGCCATCGGTATGTGTGAGTGTGAGTATGAATGGGTGAATGAGAGGCAAAAACATTGTAAAGCGCTTTGAGTGCCGCTAAGGTAGAAAAGCGCTATATAAATGCAGGCAATTTACCATTTAACAAACAGTTATTCTTGGGAGGTGGGGGGTCTCAGGATGTGTTCTGTGATGGTCCAAACCTGATGATCAGTCAGCTGTGGAATGTAGCAGAGTGCTTGGGCCCGATAATTAGGCTAAGGATCAGGTTATTTCACTGGTATGCAGTATGGGACTTATACCCTGTGATAAGGAATGACCAGATGGACCCAGTGATTATAACCCTGTTCATGTAATGGTTTGCATAAGGTGGAATGCAAAATATGCAGTGAAAGAAAATGGCTATGCTGAAGTGCTTATTCTTGTTTTAAAGATGTTTATTGTTTGACAGTCTTGCATGAGAAAGACTCTCAGGTTTATACTGGTCCTGCCATTGGCACTAGCAGCAGTTCAAATAGAATAGTAGAGAAATCTGCAAAGACATCTTACATTTAGTCATTTAGCAGACGCTCTTATGCAGAGCGACTTACAGTAAGTACAGGGACATTCCCCCGAGGCAAGTAGGGTGAAGTGCCTTGCCCAAGGACACACAATCATTTGGCACAGCTTGGAATTGAACTTGCAACCTTCTGATTACTAGCCCGATTCCCTAACCGCTCAGCCACCTGACAGCCCTAATGACTTACACACCCAACATCTTAATGATGTTGGTAGTGTTATGTGGTCTTGCATTCTTCTTTCGCCCTTCACAGTGGAAAAACAAATCAGACAACCACTGGAAACAGGTAGGAGCTTAGAAGGTCAGAACAACTTCCCCTCAACTTGATAGTCTCTGATGAATCATCACATTATTTGTATAAAGAAAAGAGAAGGCCTCATAGACATTTTTCCGTTTTAAGTTGGCTAGTTGACCCAAGATGATTTAACCCAACCAAAGACGCCTTAATACAAAATATATTGAACACAACAGGGTTTGAATACAACATTTGAGTCACCGTGAATAACCCACCACAACATAACGCTCTTACAGTTTGCAGAATTGCCCCAGTTACATAATCGAGGAAGTCCAAGTTAATAACGCAAAAATGCAATACCCTCCTTAGTTCACACACGTGAATGCACCGTAACTCCACCCATCCAAAGTGCTGACATCTAGAGTGTTGACATCTAGATGGGAACACTACAGTAGGAAGTATTACAACAGTCACTTCGGGCAAACAAGATGTCTTTCCTCCCTTATTTCTCTGTCGAGACGTGGACTTTGATAGCTATATTTGTTGTTCTCGTTGTCTTGTAAGTAACGGGTATTTGAAAGTATATTTCATACAAATAATAGAATAATAGAAGTCTTTGGTCTGACATGTTTTGAATTCTAAACATCAATGTGACGCGGAGTCTACATTTCAGGAAATCAGGTGTTTGCGCTAAAACATATTACATATTACAATATTAAAATAACATATAGTTTCCATAACAAACAGGCTGTTATGTATTTGAGTAGAAGTTTTGTAGACTACATGGTTGTGCCCTGACTTAGTATCGCCATGCACTTAGGTATGGCTATGCACCTTATGGATTCTTCAAGAAAATCGGCATCCGTGGACCAAAGCCTTTACCCTTCATCGGAACATTTCTGGAGTATACAAAGGTTCATTACTTTTTACAGTATTTTATCAACCACAGCTTCAACGTCTACCACCCCAACTATCCAATGCACACTGTTTACTTAAAGATTTAATACAATTTAAAAAGTAAGAATCAGATGTCGGCAGATATTTTATCCTCAGCTCTTTCATTCTCAGGGAGTCCATGTATTTGATACAGAATGCTACCAGAAGTATGGCAGCATATGGGGGTATGTGTGTTCCAGTGTTTTTTTATGCTTAAAACTAAGTATGTATTCACATGTTCTAGAATAAGATGTGTGTATGGTTGTGTTTAGGCTACACATGGTTTGGCTGCTTTTTCTTGTTTGTGTGTCACTCATCATTTCATCTTCTTTAAATGCCAAACCTGCCTTGTTGTTCTGCTGAAGTTGGTTCTGGTTGTTTCAGGTTCTATGATGGAAGACAGCCAATAATGGGTGTCATGGACCCTGTCATGATCAAAGCCATCCTGGTGAAGGAATGTTACTCTATCTTTACCAATAGAAGGGTGAGCAGAAAATGATCTCATAATCAAAACATACAGTATATGCAATCAGTAAACTCAGTTTACCATCAGACTGATTTCTTTGTGCTTGGGTTAGGACATCGGACTGAATGGGCCATTGAAAGATGCAGTGTCAGTTGTTGAGGACGATGAATGGAAGAGGATTCGCAGTGTCCTCTCACCCTCGTTTACCAGTGGACGCCTCAAAGAGGTACACACAGACACACACGCCCACATACACACACACACACGCACACACACACACACACACACACACACACACACACACACACTGCTCTCTTCAATCTGCAGTGTAATGTTTTAAGATTCCATTTTTTGTGGGACAGATGTTCAGCATAATGAAGCAACATTCTGGCAACCTGATAAAGAGTCTAGAGAAGAAGGTGGATGCTGGAGAGGTCCTTGAAGTTAAAGAGTAAGTAGAAGTTAAAATGACTGTTATTGCCTGTACAGTGACTAAATCCTTTTCTGAAGATGGCATGACATATCTCTATTGCAACCATTTGGAGAATAATGTTTAATCCATTAATCCTTACCTGAAACAATAAGAAACTGTTTGTCAAAAGTGTTAGATGTTACCTTTATTAAAGACAGTGGTATTGCTAGACTGTTTTGCTGTCTGTTGTTTTGGACAATGGAAGATTTTGAATGTGACTTTGTTCTGTCTGCAGAATCTTTGGACCTTACAGTATGGATGTTGTCACCAGCACTGCTTTCAGTGTGGATATTGATTCCATCAACAATGCCAGTGATCCTTTTGTCACCAACATAAAGCAAATGGTCAAATTCAATTTCTTGAACCCACTCCTGGTACTTGTTGGTAAGCCATGTTGTGTTTGTTACAAAATCAAATAATCAGTAGAATAGGAACCTGATCGATACATTTCTTAATTGAGCCTGATTATGTTCTGGCTTGCCATCAAATGAGAACTGCCTAGGGCCATATTTACTTGCCAATCCATGCTTTATAGCATTCCTTGTTTCTCTCCTTCCTCTCTCCAGTATTATTTCCATTTCTAGGGTCGATCCTTGACAAGTTTGAGATTTCCTTCTTCCCTGCTAGTATCATGGACTTCTTCTACAATTTCTTGAAGCAGATTAAAGCAGAACGAAGCAAGAACGTCCACAATGTAAGCCACCAAACCCCATCCAGCTCACAAACAAAACCGCTATCAGCAATTCACAAGTAGTTTGGAGACAATTTAGTTCAAATGGATTTATGGATTTATGTGCTTGTTAAGAGAACCATTTGAAGCCAAACATTTTGTATGAACAGCAGCGACTTGGTCATTACCAGTGTCATAGGTTTAGGATTACATTACATATTGTGACTAAAAAGCTACTTCAAATATACCAGATAAAACCATGATTCTTAGTGTGAAAAGTGTATTTCACTGTCACTGATCAATCCAGTCTTCTCCACCTCTCACCAATTGTTTGTCCTTCCAGAGTCGTGTGGATTTCATGCAGCTCATGGTGGACTCCCAGATTCCAGATAAGACCACAGCAGATAACAACTCACAGAAAGGTAGAGGCCTGAGGAACGACCTGTGAGGTCATGTGTTGAGGTATTTTTATTCTTCTTGATAATGTTTTGTGTTTCAGGGCTGACAGACCATGAGATTCTATCTCAGGCTATGATCTTCATCTTTGCGGGTTACGAGACCAGCAGCAGTACTCTGTGCTTCCTAGCCTACAACCTGGCAATCAACCCTGACATCCAGACTGCCTTGCAGGAGGAAATTGACCAGACCTTCCCCAACAAGGTCATCCTTCTGGCTCCCTCTGTTCTTTATTTTATTTATGTAGCAATTACTTAATATAGGAACAGTACTTTCTTCAGATAGTTGTTCAGACACCATTCTACTAAAAGGTAGTAGCCCATCGTCTCCTTGACTACATCTTTCAACTGAATGGTCAACATTGTTCTTGTATTCCCCCTGCAGGCTGAGTTGACCTATGAGAGCATCATGCAGATGGAGTATCTAGATATGGTGCTGAACGAGTCCCAGCGTCTCTTTCCAATCGCCAACCGGGTGGAGCGAATGACGAAGAAGACGGTGGAACTGAATGGTGTGACCATCCCCAAAGGAACCACCATCATGATCCCGGTCTACACTCTCCACCGTGACCCTGCACTCTGGCCAGACCCTGAGGTCTTCAAACCTGAGAGGTACTCCCTCCTATTCTACTCGTATCAGATAGTGACCTCTACTCCATTATGCCAGTCTTATGCAAGTGTAATCTTTTCAATTCCACTCCAACAAACGTATTCAAAGCAAGTCCTAGTAATCTAAACTCCAGATCCAGTCCTTCACTGTCATCAACACAACATCCTCCTAATCATGTTTTCAGGTTCAGTAAGGAGAACAAAGACAACTTTGATCCATACACCTATCTGCCTTTTGGAGCCGGTCCCAGGAACTGCATTGGCATGAGATTTGCTTTGTTATTGATGAAGCTGGCAGTTGTGGAGATCCTCAGAGACTTCACCTTTGTCACCTGCAAAGAAACTGAGGTGAGATATAAAACATTCTCATATTTAATGATGATCTTTTTATTGTTATGGATTGGCTTTGTGGTTGCTTCATTTGTATTAATTAGTATCTTAAAATAATTGTGATGCTTTTAGATGTTGATAATGTTTTATTTGTTGTGAAACAATGTTTCTAAAATGTCAGTTATGTTTCATGAAATGAATAATGTTTTGCTCTCATCAGCCAGCTTGTTGGTAACTTCCTTCATGTCTTCTGTCATCAGGTGCCTCTGGAACTGGGAAATGATGGTTTTCTTTCCCCCAAGAACCCCATTCGACTGCAGCTTGTTCCTCGTGTATGAGTTCTACACACAAATCAAGTGGAACAAAATCACAATCACTTTATTATTTACTTGTTGGATTATGTTAATACAATTTAATTAATTACTATATATGCATACATAAAAACTATGTTGTGACAGTGAATATTTCTAATCAAGCATTATATTATATACACTACAAACACATTTTAACACAAGGCATACACATACTGTACAACACAAGATTTGACCCCATTTTCAGCCAAAGAACCGGTTATGTAATCACTGCTTCTCATTGAATGTCGCCATTGAAAATAGAACATAGGACAATACTGAAGCAATGCGTGTCATGTGTCATTATATCACTCTCACGTACCCTTTCTCAGGTTCAATCTCAGGTCCTCTGATTTATAAACACAACCTCCATCGACCAACAGTGTCAGCCAGCTGCACCACAGAAAAGTTACAGTAGCAATTTTTAGGAATGGTGGTAGTTATTGAAGAGTAAGTTGATCAAATTGAACTTGAACACTTGTGGAACAGGTGTGGAAGCAATGTTCAGTTCTTCTAAACCTGTTAGAACTGTTCTGTTATTTTTACTACCTCGCAGCACATAATTAAATTGTACCGGCTGCCAATGAAGTCATTAGTTAGTACAGAGAGGAGGTTTGACTGTACAAAGGGGATTGGCTTTGTGGTATCAGGGTAAATGTAAGTGTGTCTGTTAGCCTACCCTTCATCCATGTCATTACATGTAATAGTTGGATATAATCCGTCTGCAAATCAATCCAATCACGGTGCCACTGTGTTGTGATCGGAAGGTCTATTAATCTTATATATCAAACTTTAAACACAGGAACGTAAGACATTAATGTTAGTAATTAAACTTTAAACACAAGAATCTAAGACACTGTAATGTTCGTACTTAAGTAGAGGTAGTGGAGACAAATAGTCAATTCATACTATTCAGATGAGTGTGTGTACTTCGTGCCACCCCAGTATATGTCAGTGCCTCAGATGGGCCACCCCAGTCATAGACACACCACTGCACGGAACTGGAACTTTTAACCACTAGGTGTCAGTGTAGAACTCTTAAAGTGAAATTAATCCAGTCTTCTGTCTCAAACCGTACACTCTGCACCACATGTATGCTGTAGTAGGCCTACAAGAAGTGTAGCCTGTTTGGAACATACCTCTCCTCTCGTCCCCTCCACTCATCGATCATTGACCAGATGTTCAACTTCTTCCACAGAAGGTTCACTGAGGCACAGGGCATCCGAGTCCAAACTTGATGGATAACCAACTTCACATGGTTATTTTACCTAACTTTGGCTACCCTAGAATGTTATCAAATTTACCACCCTTGTGTCTCCTATTGTACTTCCCCTAATCATGCCATCCAGTCATGCCATCTCCCATGTACCAGGACAAGTGCATCAAATCTAACTGTATCTCACATCTGAATTGGGAGTCCTACCATTTGTCCATGCACTACAAATGCCCAAGAGGAAACTACCTTCTGAATGCGGCGATAACCTGATTGATGTTTTGTATCAATTCACTACTGTTCAATTATATTATTTGATCTTGTCACAACATTCCAATTTGTATTCATTTACATTTAGTCATTTAGCAGACGCTCTTATCCAGGGCGACTTACAGTAAGTACAGGGACATTGTCACGGCTGTGCTGAGGACCCAAACGCACGACACACAAGGTTTAGGACGTGCGAAGACTTTTATTGAGAGAAGGCTGGGGAGGACGGTTGAGGGTAACTGGTGGATAGTGGAGCGGGGTACCGGTAGGACTGGAGGAGGTGATCTGGTGGTGGAACAAGAACAAAGGTCAGCACAAAAAACAGGCATAGACTGGTCAAAAACACGGAAAGCCAGGAATACAGACGTGGGGGTCGGTGATTCAACAAACTGGCGAGTAGTGGGTGACAATCCGGGGTTTAAGAGCTGTGGTGGTGATGAGGGAATGAGCCGCAGGTGAGGTGAGTACCGGGAGGGAGTGAAGAAGCGGAATGGATGACTGGACCTGGAAGAAACGGACTAACACCCGGTCTGGCCTAGGCCGGGGACATGACACATTCTCCCCGAGGCAGGCAGGGTGAAGTGCCTTGCCCAAGGACACAACGTCATTTCCCACTGCCGGGAATCGAACCAACAACCTTCTGATTAATAGCCCGACTCCCTAACCGCTCAGCCACTTAGGTTCATTTAATTCAGCTAACCCCTAATAATACCATTTATATTAATGTTTCCTGTGTCCTTGAATGAACCCCCCTTTAAATGGATAAACCCCTCCCTTTGAATTGGCACTGCTTAAGAAATTCACCACAGCCTCTGCTCTTCACAATCTACTGTCAATAATATAATTCAGTGATATATTATTGTGAAATGGCTGGGCCTTATGTCTTGACCGCAACCTCCAATGGATTATTTGGGATGTAAAATACCCTCTTAGGGATTCATTGCTTCAATATCTTAACATTTCGGAAACCATTTGTTAGAATTAGACAGAATTACACAATTAGAGTGAATGAATAATGTATTGTTGGCCCAACGTATCCCAGATACATGTTCTTCATAAATAATCCAGTTGGTGATCATCAGATATGATGAGGGACTGATAACATCCAGTTTTCCTGCCACGTTTTGTCAGTATGTGCTACTATGTGAATACACTTTATAGATCTTCTCCCTGTTATGTCTCAAAGTTAAGAAAGTTAGACTCAAAAGCAACTTGTTGATGCCAAAATGTTTATTTCTCAATTAGGTCGACATTCATTTATTAACATTTGGGTCAGCTGTTTCTATCTTGCTGATGTCAATGATTATGAGATTGTTACTGATTATAAGAGTTGTGTTAATAAACATGCTTCTGCTGTGATGTTTTTGCCTGTGTGCTCGTTCATAGGAGGCACGTGTATGCAGCTTTAAATTGCTATCCTTATTTGTATATTTGTTTCACATTTCCTGTTCAGGAAATGGAAAGAGATAAAGAAGTGAGGCCATGAGCTAACTTACTGATTGTGATTCAGAGCCGACCCCTTCATCAAGAGACGACCCCTTCATCAAGAGAAGACCCCTTCATCAAGAGAAGACCCCTTTATCATGGGCTTCTCTACTACTCAAAATTGTGTATTCAGTTAGCCAATACAAGAATCTCAGAGTATTCCAAATTAAACTTTGAATGCAAGATAATATTATATTTGATCAAAATGCAAAAAGTATCAGTGTCTAGGGACTCACTGTGACAGTGAAATAAAGTTAATACAAAATCATACCTCATATTTGGTAGCTTGTTTATTACACATAAATAAAATAAATCGTGTACACATTTTCTTACATACAACACCTGTAGCACTTGCTAAATTGGGTTGTTTTACCGAAAATTACAATGTTTTAGAGGAGTTAGGATGTTGCTGTTGTCTTGTTTGGGAATGGTGGATGCAAATGTCAGATAGATTAATACACTTAAATGTAAATGTAACACTCAACCTTTTCATTCAACAATTGGGGACACAAGCTTTTGGACAAAAAGAGGAAGAGGAGGTCTGATAGTAAACACATTGAAACAGGCCAGCTGGGACACCTGTAGAAGACAAATCAGTCACATTTCGTCTGCTCTCTACAAAACTCAAAGCATACAACTAAAGAAACAATCCTAAAATGTATTTAGAAGACTAAGCCACACAAGTATGTTAAACTTTACAATAAAAGCTGCTCACAACCATATTTACAGAAACACATATTTTAATGATCATTTTGGAGTCTTCCTCAATTCAATTGTTTCTCTGTTCTCATTAAGTTAGATCTTTTTCCTTCAAGCCTACACCATCTCCAAAGTCAGGGAACTTCTCACCGTTTAGGCCTTTCCTCAAAATCTTCTTTCACTCTACTTCCTTCAAACTTCCTAAAAAAGGCCTCCCAAAACTGTCAGATTAAAGCCACATGTTCTGCACGCTCATGCTTTTCCTCCAATCACAGTAGAGGTGGAGTAGTTGGACCCTCCCCTTTACAGGACATAATGATGACTCTGGTATTTTGTGTGTGTGTGTCTGTAATATAGTTATAAAAAACAGGAAAAACAGTTGAGGAAAGGTGCATAGGCTAAGTTTAAAGAATGCAATGCATTGTTGAAAATGGACCATTGACGTGTCTGTCTTTCAGCAGTGGAAAATGATCAGTGGAAGGTTTCACTAGCAGGAGGTTATAGCAGGAAGTTTCACTATAGCGGATGAGGGAGGACTTGAGCATGTGCCTAACAAGCATCAGATGTGTTCTCCTCCTATGTAAGAATTCCATACGTGTGTGCGTGGATGACTATCACCCGCAGCCCAGCTATGTAGCATCCAACCACTGCTCACATAACACCAGTCACGCTGTCTCTCCTGTACAGTCGCTGCATTGTTTTGGAAAATGACGTTGCTCCATTGCCATCAAGACAGCTGTGTGTTCCCCATTCCAACTCAAACATGAGTGACACAAGCATACACACACACCCTGTCATAGAACGACTGGACATGAAGCAACACACTGACAAATGAGAGCGAGAGAAACAGTGTGTGTACTTGAAAGTGTGCATTTGTGTGTGTGTGTGTGTGTGTGTGTGTGCGTTCGCGTGTTACTTTGTGTGTGTGGTGAGGGGTAGGTAGTGATGGTGGTTGAAGGCTGATGCACCTGGATTGATGCTTCAGATGGCAAGGCCAACACCTGCTCTTAGATGAAACAGAATGATAAAAAATACAACATTTTTGACAACATGGTGTAAAACTGTACTCACTGAAAACCCTTTTTGATCTCTGTCATACTTTTGCTCTGTATTGTGAAAGCAGCAGGGGAATGTTTGGTGAATCTGGTCTTGGTGTTAAGTCAAATATTATCCATGAGTAACAAATCTGTTTTTCATTAAGTATTCAGTTGAGGATATATGATGTTTTAGAGTAGCAGGTGTTTTCTTAGAGGGCAGAGCACAGAGGTGCTTGATTCAGTTCCTGAGTATTCGATTTGTTGTACAGGCGTTGGTTGGTACACAACCATAGATGCGCCGTGTGCACTCAACTCTATGCGTGATCCCTGCGAGAGAGAGAAGGCATGACATGTTATTCAGTCTTACTTTGATGGAACTTGACGATTGTACGTTCCAGCATCTGGACTCTGAACATCTCTGAGACCTTGCCCACAAGCTGTAAACACACACAACCCACAGTTTATGGTCTCAAAGTGTGTCTGATCCTCATAAAATACCTATCGGGACAACGAAAAAGCCTTAAAGCTCAACTCACTGAAATGGATTTGGAGTTGCAAGGCTTTGTAGTTGTATGAAACCTCTCCTCTAACCCTCAGTAGCCATGGTTATCTAAACGTGTTGTTTCATTGAAAGAAAACCTGGCTCAAATGAATGGGTTCCACCCACCCAAAGCATCCATTATAACAACAGTACCATGTCAGCAAACACCAGCAGTGTTTCATAAAAATATGGCTTTTACTTTCAGCCCTCGGTCCCCCGCCTATCTTGCTCTGTTTTCCCTCCCTCTCCCATCTTTCCAAACATCACTCCCCTTTTCAAATACGAGCCCTACTTCTCTCTTCCTGTTATCCATTTCTCTTGGATTCTCCTGGTTGTTCTTGTCAGCTGTGGGTCAGCAGTGTGAGCTGCTCCTCTCCACGAGAGGCCCAGGGTGAGGCAGCAAAACAGAAGTGTGTTTTCTCATCTCTCTCAAGATGTTTATTTTGTCAGGAAGCCCCATGGATCGCCTTTATCCCTCTGCAGTGGGGCTATGCAAAGCTGGACAAATACTGAGGCAAACTGGTCCAAAAAGGGTGTTTGTGAAGCAATGCACCTTGATTGCCATTCATTATAGGAGTCAGGTGTTTAGGACTAGGCCTGTACTGTCATGTTTCTAAATGTTAGTCCTATACTAGAAGTATGCAACTCTCCTATTTTCTTTCCTCCCTCTCTCTCTCTCTCTCTCTCTCTCTCTCTCTCTCTCTCTCTCTCTCTCTCTCTCTCTCTCTCTCTCTCTCTCTCATTGCTCATTAGAAGAACACAAATGAGAACCTGTCACATCACTGTGCCAAACCCCCCCCCTCACAAGCCATCGTCGGGAAACTGGCAGTAGAACAGAGTGGTTACTAATGGTTACAATGATTACACAGGAGCACTGTGGAGGGGAGCGGTAAGCCAGTCAGGACATTTGGCTGGCCTTCATAGAGAAGCTAAAAGTTCAGTCTTTCTCTGTGTGTTGCGTGGCTGGATGTGGCATGTCTGCTTGTTTATGATATATTAGTCCAGATGAAAGTGTGAGAGACTATACATAACAGCTCCATGTCATCTTCACATGGTCCTAAAATACATTGGAAGAAAAGGACTGCTGGAAAGGAGCAACTCATTAAGTTACTGAGATGCTGAATTACTAAGGCTACCTAAGGACATTACACTACATCTCTATTTTTTTCTGTGCAACTATTAACTCGCTTCCTCAAATCTGTGTCGCATGGCAGATCACATGCTTAAATTATTTGATCTTATAAACGACCAGTGCGGATTCCTCCGGTTAGAGTGGGCGGGGTTCTGCGCACGCGCGAATGCTGCGTTCCATTATAGAAGTTCCCCAATGTGGTACCCTGCGATACACACGTTTAACCATTATCAAGCACAAGGACATCCCGGACACGAGCTGTTACTGAGTCTGAATTTCACATATTGTGGTAAGTATGGGACTCAACCAACGCACATTGTACTATCTAACAAAGATACATGAGTTTCCACTGTTGGGTATGCAAGTCTCTTTGTCCATAGAGAGAAACCTGAGTTGGTGTCGACAGCATCTCTCGTTAGTAATTAGCTAGCTAGCTGAAGTGGCGTGCTGGGCATGATCAGAAAATGGATTGGCTAGAAACCTTCTGTAGTAGCGTACACACAGAGTAAAGCCTTGATTTTATTCCGGGTGTAACAGACCCCGATATAGTGAAATCCTTTCCACATGTTCCGCATTTTGGTACCTCATGCTGTACTTTATCGGCCGTGGCAAATGTATTGCTAGTATCGCAGTAGTAGCAGCCAGCTAGCTGGTCACTTTCCCTGGTCGTTTTTGAGGTTGTCGGGGTACGGACAATGCTGGTTGGGGGTGGGGAGTTACTGCTGCATGAATAAAAAGGGTCTTGCATTTGTAAAGTACCGAATTTAAATGTCTTTGTCCCAAGCGAGTTTCTGTCGCCGCTTGTGCCGCTGCTTAACTGCCAGCGTAGCATGGAATTGAATGATGTTGGACACGCGCTCTCCCTGCCATCACATTTTAAACCGAATCCATACTGAAGCGCCTGTCTTAGTTGATCAATTTCATGACAAACAAGATATAAGATCCACGTACATTTTGCGTTGTAGACTTTGATCCAACTTCTAGGTGAAACCCGTTGTCGGTAACTTCGAGTGTGCTCTAGAAGACACACTTTACTCCATGCTCAGGTACTTGCTGCGACACCTTACATCCTGTTGGTAGTGGTGGAAATAACTCAGTTTGCTAGGAATCATTGAATGCCCCGTAACTGTTCTCTGGAAATGGTAATTCACTTTGCTGATTAACGTGCAATAATAATGCAGAATTGCAATTGTGTGCAACAGCACTGACATTAAAGTAGGATAGGTTAACTATAGCAATGCTGCCAGCTCAGACACTGTAAATTCAATCAGTTATACTATATATCTCGAATATAATGTTTGTAGGGCATGGTGGAAGGTGGTAGTAGAACCATCAGGGTAACTGTGCCATTGGCATGGACTTTAACATTGGGTAACTCTCCTCTTGTGTTTCAGCACGTTTCCTCTCATTAGCTCACCTGAGAGGGCATTGGACAACATTCACATGCCAATGGAAGGCTGACAACAGTTTCTTTGTAGCTGCTGTGAGATTGTGGGTGTGTGTGTGTGTGTGTAAGATCGAGGCTGTATGAGAGAAATATGTGGGATAAGCAGAGGAAACATCAGTAAGCCGTGGCAGTTTAAGTGGTCATTAGCGATAAGCTGAAGGTATTATCCGCATTTTGGCAGAACCGCTTTGTGATGGCACTTTTAGTTGACAGGCTGGGAACTTTTGAAGTGATTTGACATGAATCAAGAAGGTGTGCTGGTGCAGTTGTTGGCTCACACTTGCTCCCTCACACTGTCCCTCTCCTTTCTTCAAGGAAAGGACAGATTCTAGCTGGTGGCTTCCTCCCTTTCATCTAGGCTCCACGTTTACCGCGGAGCCGCTTCTCTCTCTAGTGCCTTTCACATCTCTGGTTCACACTGGGCTGAGGAATGGAGAGACCCCTCCCCTTAACTGCCCTCTCTCTTCTGCCTCTTTTTTGCAGTGTTTGAATTAGATTATTTTGAAATGTAAGGTATTTTGCTCAGTTTGTTGAATAAGCTTCACCCTACAACCAAAGGCTGAGTGTTTTTGGTAGTTTTGGTACTATATGTACCTTACTGTGTTCCTGAATGGCCTCATTGATAATGGCCCGATGAGTGTCCCCCTTCTCTGGTTTACTTGTTCACACACAGACAGCCAGCGCCCAGTGGTCCAACAAGCCCAGACTCAGGTCAAAGACACACACACACACACACACACACACACACACACACTGACAGGCAGCACTGTCTGTATGTGTTGGCCCAGACTTGGGTCAAAGACACACACACACACACACAGACGTCAGTTTATTAGAAAACCTTTTCCTGTGTCATGTGGGGGGTGGGTTGGCTCTGCTGTGCAGTCTCAGGTTCTCTGGCCATCAGTCTGTCAGTGAGGTTTGACTGCAAGCCAGGCTGAGAGGCCAGTCCAAAAACAACCTGTGACGTCTGTGCACGTTGTGGGGTTCATTTGGCATATATTCAGGTACAAGGAGGACAAGTAGCGCACACACTCGGACACTGACACTGCTGGTCATGCTGGTACTCTACCGGTGGACTAAGCATCATCCTCAAAGGAACGTGTGTGTGTGTGGCCTTGACATCAGCCCCCTGTGGAGAGGACACAGCAGGAGACTTGGTTCATTATGTTCCCAGCAGTAAAGATGCTGTAGGACAGAGCTGGACTGTAAATCATGGCGGTCAGAGAGCCACAAGAGGGGTGACCCTCAGGTGACCCTCAGGCTTCTAACAGAGGATATGTATTATCGTGTGTGTTTGGAGAATGTTTCTTTTTAGCATCTCAATCTGCTGACAAGGCTTTACTGTTCCTATGCATCCTGTTGACCAGATTCAACTTGGCCGATGTGTAAATATCCGTACCTCTCATTGGCGATAGAGCACTTATCTGGAGGAACAGGGAAGGAAACAACCTTTATTGGGAATGTCATAGTCATCGCATTCCTGAAGCTGATCCAGTCAGGCCGCACTTTAGCAGTGATTGAGCCAGAGGTGAAATGACACATCCTGCTCTTAGTACAGGATTGATGGTTTTTAAAGTGTGTGAAAGAGACTGCTCAGACTGTAGCCTGCCAATTTTTAGTGGTCTAATAAACCAGTTTGTAGTACCAGTAAGGTGATTAAGCCCAGGCATACACAGAGCCATGTTGTGGCTGGTGAAAATGACCGTAATGCTCTAATAAGTTAGTTTGTAGCAACAAGGAAAAGCGAGGCACTAGGATAAGGGCTGTCTTTCCACAGTAGTTTGTTTACAGTTACACACCGAGAAGGTTACCTTTAGCGTTAGTATATTGTAGCTTAGTGACTCCTATCTCCTCTTGGCTATGGACCAAGTTTACATGCCAAGGGCCTTGGGAGGTTAGCCACACCACACTACCAGTGGTTTGAAGAGGCCTGAGGCTAGTTGAACTTGTTTTGTAGTGAGAATGGGGGGTTTCTACAGAGCTGCGAACAAGCTCAGCTAGCAGTAGCACAAATGTCAAGCACAATGCCGATATACTCTCCCTCTAATACCAACACGCTGCAATAGAGACTGAGTGATGAGTCAGCGCTGCAGACTGAGAGGGCAGGACGTGTGTTGGTTGAGACTGGCTTAGGCCCCGTGTCGTTAGGGGAAGTGATGCAGTCGTGCAACGTGTGGGCCTTGGGCCTGTGTGTGTACGTGAGGGTGTGCACGTTTCGCTTCTACAGCCCAGGGTTATGTGCTCCTGAAGTTGCCTATACAGTTGTCAGTACTTGTTTTTCACTTTAGCTATGACACTAGAGGCTTCAAACAGGGCTTTCTGTAAAACAGTTTTTTTTCAGGAGAAGGCTACCACCCCAAGTTCAAACAATTTAGACCTTGGAAAAACACTTGCAGTAAATGATGTCGTATGCCAGCTTCACTGTCCTACTGTTTTGGGCCTGGGTCCAGAAACCCTGCAACTGGCTAAAGTGATCAATCTAAAAACGTAAGGCTTGTAAAAACCGAGCTGTTTTCTTTTTTTCTCTCCAGACAGCGCCGTGGAATTGTTCTTTATCAACCAGCCGGTATTTCTGTCTGGTGGAGGACAGGGTTTGTCCAAAATGTGGCGTCACAATGATTTTCTGGATTACACAAAGCTTTGACTCATGTCTTGTGTAGGATTGTGGGTGGCGGTGTTGGGGAAATCGTTCCTAGGAACGCTGTTGCAATCTCTCCATCCAGACGGACTCTGTGGGAAGGGATGCCTGCTTATCAGAGAGTCCGCAACATGACACGTGACACCAATTGAGTTCTTTTTCTTTTATCAAGTTGGAACCCGTTTAGAGATTTGCATGTAATGTCAATCTAGCCCCTTCAAGTCACGTGCGCACGTCTGTGTGTGTGTGTGTGTGTAGTGCGTGCGTGTAATACACACCCTCGCTCCGTAACCACGGCACAGGACAAAATGTGCCGCTTTAATTTAGAGGGAGTGTCACATGACAGCTATGTAGACCAGGAGGAGCTGACCGCATGGCCTCCCAGTCCACACTGCTTCTCAGAACCCGGGAGACATTACCTACCCGTTACAACACAAGCCCTTCAGTATCTTGTTGAACCCCCGAGGGGCATTTCAAAGTCAGATGCCTGGTGGCTAACCAGTTCTGTAGTACACGGCGGGATCACTAACTAATGATTAGAGGAGGCTGTGTGCAGCGCAGGCTGGGCTCTGGGGCTGCAGGAGGTTGGGAGACGAGGGGCTTTGGTGCTCAGACAGAACCCAAGGCTTCTCACCCAGACCTTGCTGCAACGCAAGGTTTCCTATACATGGCTCGACGCGAGCTTTTATACAAAGTACTGACCGCCTCGGTGCCCTTTTTGTAGGTTTTAAATGGAGCCGTTTCTTAGGCTTGTTGGCTTTATTCCTGGTATGTAAAGTGCTTGGGGACTGGAGTGGATTCAGAGGCAGGACCCCCCCTCCTCGTCCTGGAGTGTTGGCATGTTCAACCTGCGTGCTGGAGACACACGTAAAGGAAAACGCATGCGCTTCTTAATGCCATCATCTTGGCAAAGCATTTCCACAGAGAAGTATTTATATGTCTTTCTCCTCCTCCCCTCCCCGTCTTCCTCTCCCAGGTCCAGTGTGTCTCCTGAACCCGTGTGTGTATGTGAGAGGGAGCGTGTCCACATCCCAGCGTAGCAGTTCGTGTGATACACACCCTCGCTCCGTAACCACGGCACAGGACAAAATGTGCCGCTTTAATTTAGAGAGAGTCTCACATGACAGCTATGTAGACCGCATGGCCTCCCAGTCCACACTCTGCTTCTCAGAACCCGGGAGACATTACCTACCCGTTACAACACAAGCCCTTCAGTATCTTGTTGAACCCCCGAGGGGCATTTCAAAGTCCTCGGTGTGATAGCTGTTGTAATTGCAGATGCCTGGTGGCTAACCAGTTCTGTAGTACACGGCGGGATCACTAACTAATGATTAGAGGAGGCTGTGTGCAGCGCAGGCTGGGCTCTGGGGCTGCAGGAGGTTGGGCTTTGGTGCTCAGACAGAACCCAAGGCTTCTCACCCAGACCTTGCTGCAACGCAAGGTTTCCTATACATTTAGTCATTTAGCAGACGCTCTTATCCAGAGCGACTTACAGTAAGTACAGGGACATTCCCCCGAGGCAAGTAGGGTGAAGTGCCTTGCCCAAGGACACAACGTCAGTTGGCTTGACCGGGAATCGAACTGGCAACCTTCGGATTACTAGCCCGATTCCCTCACCGCTCAGCCACCTGACTCCCTATACATGGCTCGACGCGAGCTGTTATACAAAGTACTGACCGCCTCGGTGCCCTTTTTGTAGGTTTTAAATGGAGCCGTTTCTTAGGCTTGTTAGCTTTATTCCTGGTATGTAAAGTGCTTGGGGACTGGAGTGGATTCAGAGGCAGGACCCCCCCTCCTCGTCCTGGAGTGTTGGCATGTTCAGCCTGCGTGCTGGAGACACACGTAAAGGAAAACGCATGCGCTTCTTAATGCCATCGTCTTGGCAACGCATTTCCACAGAGAAGTATTTATATGTCTTTCTCCTCCTCCCCTCCCCGTCTTCCTCTCCCAGGTCCAGTGTGTCTCCTGAACCCGTGTGTGTATGTGAGAGGGAGCGTGTCCACATCCCAGCGTAGCAGTTCTCTCCAGTCATGGCTCCAGCGGTGGGCGGGCCGGTAGGGTACACCCCTCCAGAGGGGGGCTGGGGCTGGGCGGTGGTGGTCGGGGCCTTCATCTCCATCGGCTTCTCCTACGCCTTCCCCAAGTCCATCACCGTGTTCTTCAAGGAGATCGAGGTGATCTTCAACGCCACGCCCAGCCAGGTGTCCTGGATCTCCTCCATCATGCTGGCCGTCATGTACGCAGGGGGTGAGTACACTCTGTGTGTGTGTGTGTGTGTGTGTGTGTGTGTGTACACACACGAGGTGAGTTTACGGTGTGTGTGTTATTTTGAGCTCTTATCTCTGTGCTGCTCCACCGACGCCAGACGAAAGTAGCATTCCTTCATCTCCGTCTGAGTGCACCCTGCCGACTCAGTCAGACCCCCCGCTGAGAGAGAGGAGAGGGAGGGAGGGAGGAGCAGGAACTGAGGGAAGAGGAGGAGCCCTAGCCAGTCACTGACCTAGTTCCATTCCAACACATTAGCCTTTTATTCAGAGATGGGGAGACAACTACTCTTCCCACCACATATATATATATATATATACACACACACACACACACGTAGGTGTGGTATCTGTCAGTTACTGTCAGTGTGTGTAAGTCCTTCTCCCAGAGGACGGGACAAGTACAACCTTGCTCCCAGACTGTCACACCCAGGCCGCCAGGTACAACAGTCGCCCTATGTGGGCGGCTGATGTCACATGCACGCCGAGTGTCCAAATGGGAGGCGTGACACGTAGACACACGCAAACATACACACACACGCATAGCTCAGATAACAGAGGAGGCAGCCAATGGGGTTCTGCAACCCAAGCCCTTAGTGACGAGAGGAACAGCAGAACTATTTCGAAAGGCAAAAGCCAAAGGATTCATCTCAAGTGCTCGTCGTGCCCCCCCTTTTAAACTGAAGGACGGATAAGAAAAATATGCCATCTCCAAACAGTTTACACTCTCTAGAAGGCTCTATGGCCTGCCTGCTGACTGGCACACGCCCTTCTGAGCTTTGTGCTGAACCTGGACTGTGGACCCTGACCAGCGCCTGACGACCGCATGGTCCCGTTACGGTCGTGTTCATGTATGCAAGTCACACATTGAACCGTCTCGACGACCTTCGTTAATGGTCTGCTTGACCTGGCCCATTCTGGAGTGCAGTGGCAAGTCCAGCCCTGCCATGGTTGCTGGTTGTGGAACGCTCACCAGACCTCCTCCTCTTTATCTCTCTCTCTCTCTCTCTCTGGCACTTCTCACTGACACTTCCCACATCTGCAGTTTTAATGAACACTGAAAATGCTAAGCGTTGACGAGATAAGATGGAGGCAGTCTTGGCAGTGTGCCCAGGAAAGCACAGGGTGCTAAATAGGATGCTAAATACGGCTTTTACTTAGTGTTTTACTTGTTGGGTGAACTCCATGGAGAGGTATTTACGTTTAGGAATTTGGGCTCCCCTGCTTGAGGCACCAGGCTGAGAGAACCTTAGGAGAGAGAATAAAGAGATGGGAAGGAGACTTCAGCTATAGAAATCATTTCTCAAACTTTTTGCCAGCCTTTGTTTCCTCTTCAGGAAATCTCATGTTACTCATGCTCGTGTATGGTTCAGTGTCTCGTATCTCCATACACAGAATCGTATCTCTAGCTTTACCCGGTAGAAAGAGCTGACTTCCGGTGATGTTCCTTCAGAACTAGCAGATGCGACAGATCAGTTCTGGGTCCTCACCACTAATGGTCTGTGACTCGGCATAGAGGAGACCCTGGCTCTGAAACATGGCTTCCTTCCCTGCGGCAGGGCCTCACTGGTCATCTCTGTTCTCTGGCGCTGGCCGTGTTCTGCCAGAACCATTCTGTTCTCTTCACGCTCCGCCCCCCCCCCCCCCCCCCCTCCCCTCTGTTCTCTCTTTCACAAGAAGGGACGGAAGGGAGCGGGGGCAGGGGTGCCACCGTTTATATAATATCTCCAGAGAGCACAAATCACAGCCGCCTTTGTCGTCTCCCCAGACCTCAACAAAGACTGTCACGGCTTATTTGGGTCTCTGTGTGCGTCTGTGCGTGTGTCTCATCCCTTCCCTCAGTTAAAGGAACGTAGTATCTTCTGAGAGAGTTTTCTAAGTGTGTGTACGCGCACACGGACGTGCACCTTCGGTATGTTGTCTTTTGCGCGGCCCCAGGCAGCTCCGATTCCAAGTTCAGAGGTCGCCCTGTGTGCCCATGTGGTCCGCTCAACACTCCATGACGACGACATGGCAACACAGCAGGCCAGCGCTGCCAGATGGGGGAGTCTCTCGTCGGTGTTGGTATTCTCGGCCCTCGTATGATATAGCTGACCCGAGCTCTCAGGGGTGCTGCTAAACAGTGCTGGGCCTCATGAGGAGACGGCAGTTTGAGCCCTCAAGCTTTTGAAGACTCGAGAGTTGTCTGAACACATTTTTACCACCTGTTCTGAAACGGCCAACTCCAGTTCAGCCAGTCAACCCTGAGTTTTGGTTTGAACTCGGGCTATGTCAACCCTGCTTTCTGAAAAGCCCCCGCTGTCTGTGCCAGAGTCTCTCTGGTTGGACAGGGCTCTGTGAGTTCTGTGTTTGGAGCAGTCATGAAGGTCTCTCTGAGGCACTGCGAGAGGAAGTTCAGACAGTGTGAATAAAGAGATGCCTGTTGAATAACAACAAGGTTTCTGGAATGTTCACTCAAAGGTTTGGGATAGACCTAAATGTCTGTTGCTGAAGTTTTCTATCCCTCCTGCTGGAAATCCTCTTTGTGTAAACAGCTATACAATGGCGCACACGTGTGTGTGTGTGTGTGTGCATACACACACGCACACACTACGCCCCCAGACCATGTTGCTAGTAGCTCTTCAGCTGTCTAGTTGGATATGTGTCTTGGGAGGAGTTAGAATATTCAGACAGACTGTTGGTCTTTACCCAGTCATATCTACCCAGCCTTTTAGATATTCATTTATCCCTCAGCTATAAAGATTTTAAATTCTAGGTAATGTTCGTAGGAATATATTACATTTGTTTTTCTGCGTTTGTCTTGATTGTAGGGGGTTGACTGTTTAATATTATATGATTGTATGCTGCATCTAAATTTCCCTCTGGAAATGAAGCTGAACTGAACGTTTCAGCAATCTGCTGAGAGGTCATTCAGAGGTGTCATGGCTGACACGCCAAAAGAGGCACGTGTGGAACTCCCCCCCCCCCCCCCCCCCCCTCCTTCGTTCTCTCTCCAAGACTTGGTTTCCAGTGGAATGTCCTTGGCCTTGGCCTCGGATCTTTCATGTGCCCCTGGGCTCCCCCTCTGCACCTGTTCTGTCTGTAGTCTGGCACCACAGCCCCACCTGCTGGTGGAGGGAGGGAGAGGGATATCCACCTATTACAAGCTCTAAGGAGAAACCTCCTATTCTCTTGCTAACCCCCCCCCCCCCCCCCCTCCTACTTATATCTCCAGGTCCGGTCAGCAGTATCCTGGTGAACAAGTTTGGCAGTCGACCAGTCATAATGGTGGGAGGCTGTCTGTCGGGCTCGGGGCTCATAGCTGCTTCCTTCTGCAACAGCGTGGAGCAGCTCTACTTCTTCATCGGCGTGGTGGGAGGTGAGTGGCGACCTGACTCACACTCTCTGGCACGAAGAAAACATGAGTCATATTTGAGTCCAGTGATGCGTCAAGCTGTCCTCACTCGGGGCTCGATGGCAGGATTTGCATTCGCTTTGTTCACCTTCTCTTCCACCGCTTCCATCGCCCATGTGTTTATCTCCTCCTCTTCACCTCCTCTCCTCTCGCCCCAGGTCTGGGCTTGGCCTTCAACCTGAACCCGGCCCTCACCATGATCGGCAAATACTTCTTCAAGCGGCGGCCCATCGCCAACGGCATCGCCATGGCGGGCAGCCCCGTGTTCCTGTCCACGCTGGCGCCCCTCAACAGCTGGTTCTTCGACCAGTTCGGCTGGCGGGGCAGCTTCCTCATCCTGGGGGGCCTCCTGCTCAACTGCTGCGTGGCCGGCTCCCTCATGAGGCCCCTGGGCCCCGACCCCCAGCCCGCCAAGTCCCAGGATGCCACCGAGCTGGGCGAGAAGGAGAAGGAGGCGGCGGCGGCCTCGGCGGCGGCGGCAGCGCCGCCCAAACGCACGGTGCTGGA
This sequence comes from Osmerus mordax, assembly GCF_038355195.1. Classification (NCBI taxonomy): domain Eukaryota; kingdom Metazoa; phylum Chordata; class Actinopteri; order Osmeriformes; family Osmeridae; genus Osmerus; species Osmerus mordax. Next base: position 7,084,962 of record NC_090056.1, on the reverse strand, counting down.
GCGGATCAACGGCGTGATCGACCTGACGCTGTTCAAGCACCGGGGCTTCCTGCTCTACCTGCTGGGCAACTTCATCATGTTCTTCGGCCTCTTCTCGCCCCTCGTCTTCCTCTCCAACTACGCCAAGAGCAAGGACATCGGCAAAGAGAAGGCCGCCTTCCTGCTGTCCGTGATGGGCTTCGTGGACATGGTGGCCCGGCCCTCCATGGGCCTGCTGGCCAACACCAAGTGGGTCCGGCCGCGCATCCAGTACTTCTTCGCGGCGTCCGTCCTGTACAACGGCGTGTGTCACGTGCTGTCCCCGATCTCCGTGGACTACATGGGCTTCGTGGTGTACGCCATTTTCTTCGGCTTTGGGTTCGGCTGGCTGAGCGCCGTCCTGTTCGAGACCCTGATGGACCTGGTGGGGCCCCAGAGGTTCTCCTCAGCCGTGGGGCTGGTCACCATCGTGGAGTGTGGGCCTGTGCTGCTGGGACCACCACTACTGGGTGAGTGAGTGGGTGGGTGGGTGGGTGGGTGTTTCCAATGGAACCATAACCTGCTGCCCTGAAGTCCACCTATTCTAGATGAAGGTCCCCAGTGTTGTCATCTTAGGTTGACTGTCACTGTCGGTACACCGATTGTTTACAACCCCTCTTGGAGAGACGCCGACTGACTTGTTTTGTATCGCTCTCTCTCTCTCCCTCTCTCTCTCTCTCTCCAGGCCGCTTCTATGATAATTACCAGAGCTACGACTACACCTACATGAGCTGTGGCATCATCCTCATCATCTCCAGCGTGTTCCTCTTCGCGGGCATGGGCCTCAACTACCACCTGCTGGACAAGGAGAAGAAGGAGGAGGAGAAGAGGGAGAGGGAGGAGCCCAAGGAGGAGCGCACGGCCATGCTGGAGGCCCCCAGTCCTTCCAAGGAGGAGGAGGAGGAGGAGGAGGAGAAAAAGGATGGAGGGGCAGAGGGAGAAAACGGCCAGGCTACCATCTCGTTGGCAAATGTCTCCAAGATGGATGAGGACACAGTCCTATAGGGGCACGGACCTGAGACACATGGCCGCACGCACGCACACACACACACACACACTCCAGACGAACGACAAACAGGAGCTCATGCAAACAAAAACGGGTCATACATGTAAACTCCAGCCAGCCAGACAGATGTATTTCTGTATATACTCACACCCTCACAAACCTGCCTTGGTCTTACAAGACACAGGTTCCCCCCCCCTCCTGCGTTTGGTAGTGGCGGTGTTGCGTCGCTGTAACAACGTTTAGGATTTATCTCAGGGTCTTTGGTCCTGAGTTTTTCAAAAAGGTGCACGCCCATCTTCTGCTTTCATCTGTTTTTCAACACCCCCCCCCACACACACACACACACACACACACGCTCTCAGTACTCAAGAGATGTATGTGACTGAAGTTCACATGCTTGGTAGCCTTGCGTGGCTGGGCTTGATCTCGTTGTCGTTGCTCTGGGAGCCTGGATGAAGGGAGTTGTGCAGAGGCAGTTTGATCTCTGTTTTTAGGTAATATAGGTGTCATTTACAAAATTAAAAACAAGTAGAAAAGTGTTTGTTTGGTACCAAACCCATTTTAGAACGTGGGAATCCACACTCGAGCCCGAGTGATCACCGCTCTCGAGCCTCACAGATCAGATGCACCACGTGGTCCATCATTCCTCCGCTGCTCACAGTATTATAGGAATCGGTTGCAGCCCCTCCTGTGTCTTTGTCTCTGTGTATATCCGGTGTGAGTTCACCATGTACACCGAGGATGAGAGGAACACTAGTATTGATTGAAACGCGTTTATTTAATACGGGACCTCGGAAGGAGTGCTGCTACCCGTGTGTGTACAGTTTAGTTTTGGTGCTCCTTGAGAGGGCGCGTGTAGGTATTTGTCTTCCTGTGGTGCTAGTGTACAGTCATCTCAGTGATCAGCACACCTCTGGTGTCCTTGTGCTGAAGACGTTCTCCGGTGATCCTTCGGGTCACAGCACTCCTTAGCTCTTAACGCTGTAGAACTTTCCCAGCAAACGTTTTGAAATGTTTTTTTTTTTACTCTACAAACTAACAATGCTTGTTTTTTCTTTTCTAAAAAAACAGCCTTTTTGAAATGTGTGAAGATTTGATATGAGAGAGAAGCAGTCCAGCTTTTTATCGTTGCAGAAATATGAAGGGTTTTTTCTTTTTCGGTAGGTTTGTTTTAATGGTATTCCACCTGGTGTAATGGCTGTGATTGGACCAGCATCTGACAGTGTTATACGAGGCCTCCCAGGAGGGGTCAGCTTTCTCACGCCATAGGAATGTTTCACTCCATAACGAGGAAAGCCTTTTTCGTGTTGATGCTGTGCACTTTATACTCTACTTGTACGGTTAGACAAACACACAGCCACACTCCTAATACAAAGCTGACTGAAATGCTATTAAATTGACTTGACTATGGTATGAATATGAAGGGCATTTCTGTGTATCAGTTCATTTTTTTTGCACAGCAGCCAATTACTGAATGTAGACAATTCAACAAAAGGAAGCATATCATGTATTTGTCTAGAAGGACTCACTTTAGTGAACAGTTGAAAGGAGAGCTGTAAAGATGGTATCTGGCACCTCTGACCTACGCTGGGAGACGGGGCCAGGCTCACCTGGTGTTCAGCTGCAGCCTTCCATTCCTCCTGTGACCCCGTCAGACACCGCCTCAGACACCGCCATGTTTGGGATCTGCCATGTCAGATTTCTATGATTCATGTTTTTTTTTAAAAATATATTTGCAGCCTATGGAATTAAGTGTTAGACTCCCAACTGTCCAATCAGCTGAGAGCATCTGGATGTGAGGGTGGGGACGGGAGGGGAGGAGGAGGCGGGCGTCTGCATGCAGGGAGGACGGCCTTTCTGGGATGAGTGAGAATGGTACTCTGCTGCAGCACACATTGGCTTCAACATTTTTGGGGAGTAAATTTAATGTAGAATTGAGAAGGAAAAATATTTTAGTGTAACAATTTTTACTAGAGGTATCTGACAATGGTGTCAGGGATGACTGTAATTATGATGTCCTGTTTATATGAATGGTGAAGAAATTAAACCATTTGTAAACTGAACACAGTGTCACTTGAAATTGTATGTTTGTGTTTTCTTAGAGATAAAGGGAGAAGGAGATGAACATACACTCTGATTTTGTTTTGTTCTTTCCCCTTTAAATGCACAATAGAAATTTGACCAATTACGGAACCCCAAGTGTGTCCACTGATCGGCTGGTTGGACTAGTATTTTTCTTACATCTTCCAAAAATGACGTTCCCAGGTGCAGTGGGGATGGGGCTTAAGGGATGGGCCTGGTTCTGACAAAGCTTGTATTGTGTGCAGTGCACTCATTGTCACATGCCATCAGAAGAGATCAGAGCAACATGAGGTGGCTTGGGGACAGTTCCAACTGAGCTGGTCATCAAGAACGTGTTCAAGTTGAATAAAGCAGAACTGACACTGAGGAGAGCCGATAACTGACACCCTCCTTTGCTCACTCCACTAGTGATGCCAGTACTTGATTGATTGTCAGTAACTGAGTACTGTATTTGTGTGGTTTGCTTGTATTTCCCAGCCAGCAGATACAGGAGCCATAGAGGAGGATCAGGGTTTTAGAATGAAGCTGTATTGTTATGTATAAATGGTGCAGCCATACAAAACTACTTCCACACACGTTGTCTAGTTCAGCTGATACTTTTCTGCAATACCTTTATCTGAATGATACCGATAACAAACATCAATAATACTGTGTGAATCAATGACACATTACTTTACATATTTGACATTCTAGAGATAGAAAGGAATGTTAAAACGAAAGAAGACTGTGAAGGCACCGTATTCCGTGTGTGTCAGTAGACCTAGGCTTCAGTGTGTCGCTACCTGAGGTATGCGTGTGTCAGTATGTGGAGGCGTGTGTCAGTATGTGGAGGTATGTGGAAGTGTGTGTCAGTACGTGGAGATGTGTGTGTGTGTGGTGTGTCAGTACGTGGAGGTGTGTGCGGCGTGTCAGTACGTGGACGTGTGTGTGGTGGTGGAGTCGTTGGGGAGCGAGCCCCGGCGCTCGGCGTGTCCCTGGCAGAGCAGCAGGAGGCGCAGCTCTGGAGACACGCTGCTGGAGAACGCTGAGTAGATCCAGGGGTTGGTGCACGAGTTCAGACTGGCCAACAACATGAGGAGGGTAAACACAGCACCTGAACACACACAGCGTCAGACTGGCCAGTGATAGGACCACAGACAAGTGAGCATACTGTCAGAGAGAGAGAAGGAGAGAGAGAGAGTGTACGTTTGTGCTTACTGTTCTGTGGAGGGTTGGGGTCCCAGGCAGCCCACAGCTGCACGCTGAAAAAGGGAGCCCAGCAGACCGTGTAGACCAGAACTATGACCAGGGTCATCCTCACTGTCTTAGACATAGCTGCCGACACCCCGCCCACCCTGGGACGGGGGCCCGGGGTCAAAGGGCAGCGGTGAGCAGGCATGGGAGGCTCAGGAAGAACGTCAGGCTGCAGCTCACCTAGAATAGGTTACAGAGGCAACAACAGGCTAAACACGACATTTAATGAAGAAACAGATCGGTTGTCATCACCCAAGTATTACCACAGGAAATTAGATGTTATGTTGAGCCCTCTTGGCTATAATCTCCCATCTCCAATCTAGCTATGATCTCCATACACAAAAAAACTCCCAAGTTTACCCGAGTAGGCGGAGTTATCACAGTGTAAGGCAACACTGCTGGATGCCAGGGGAGCCAGTGGGAGGAAGTGTTGAGACAGAGGGTTGGAGTCAAAGGCAGGGTCGTCACCGTGGAGGGTGGACAGTGTGGTAGGAGCACATGGTGATAGGCTGAGCCTCCCTCGACTGGCTCCTCCCACTCGGTGGCTGTCCCGGCGAGAGGAGGGAGGGGGGAGGAAGACGGAGGCAGGGGACAGCCGGCGCTCTGTCTGGTAGACATTGTCATGGATCTCTCTGAAGATACGGACCTGGGAGAGGAGGAGAGGGGAGAGATCATTTCGATATAAATACATTGGCTCTTTGTCTTTGACACACATTACTCTCATCTCTCAGTGGCTCATGGCGTGAACGTGACCTGCTTCCGGCTCCTGCAGCACCTACCTGGCAGACAGTGATGATGAGGACAGGCAGGATGAAGACAGCCAGGGTCATCCATGTGACATAGGCCTTCAGGCCCCAGTGTTCAGCAAAGTTCCCCCAACACTCAAACACTCCCGGAGCCACCTCCGACCTGGAGAAGATGAACACCTGGAGAGAGAGAGAGAGAGAGAGAGAGACACGGTCTGGTGAAAGAGGGCCAGACACAAGGATATGGCCGTGTGTGTGTGTGTGTGTGTACCTGTGGTAGGCTCAGCAGGGTGGACAGGCCCCAGGCCAGCAGTATTAGTGTGTTCCAGCGTTGGGTACCACCACTGCTGTAGGCCTTCAGTGGGCAGCAGATGGCATAATGGCGGTCAATAGTCATGGCAACAATCATGTAGGAGGAGGCAAACATGCCGAGGACCTGGAGGTACTTGACCAGGCGACACAGGAAGTCTGGGCCTCTGAAACGACCTGTGATGTCCCACACCAACTGTGGTAACACCTGCAGCAGAAAGGAAACCGTGTTGAGTTACATGAGTATGGCAGTGAGTATTGGCAGTGAGTATTGGCAGAAGGCTGCGGTTCTGGCAGAAGGATGTGGTCCATCAGGACCAAATCCTCACGCCACATTAATAGTTTCTTTCCATCTGCTACTAGCCTCTTCAACAAGGCCAAGAATTCCCACTGACATTTAACTATTATCTACTACAAGTCCACCCGACACCTATTGCACTATGCACAAGCCACCTTGATCTCTTTCGCACCTTATTCTTATTTTTATATATATTTTATATTTAAATGTTTTATTTGTTTAGTTCTTAGAATTAGTTATAATATTGTATTTTTTACTTTTAATTCAAGATCCGTACATGTTTATTGTTTGAACCTTCCTGCCAAATGAAATTCCGTGTTTGTGTAAACCTACATGGCGAACCAAATTCTGATTCTGATGCCCTCCTACATGTTTGTGTGTAGATACTGTGCAGCCAGTGTGCGTGAGTCTGTGGGGACACACAGGTCCTGTGTGTTACCTGGAACAGCGCCACTACCAGGTCAGCCAAACAGAGGTTGGACATGAACCGGTGCAGCGGAGTGTGGTGTCGTCTCCGCCTCAGCAACACCACCAACACCAGTCCGTTACCAAGCAACGCCATTGCTAAGATGACCGACAACACGACCACCTCGGCTATGGCCAGGGCCGCATCCCGCACGTGCTCAGAAGCATTGTTCACAGCAGGAGTCACGGAGGCTGGGGTCACGGCCTCAAACAGCGTGGTCGCATTGGCTGTAGCTGAGACTGTTACCAAGGAGATGGACATGATGCCTAGGAAAGGAAGGATAGAACAGAGAAGAAGGGAGGAAGGGAAGGGGGAAAATACGTGTGAGCGAGAGGAAGAATGTGTTTCTGAGTCATTTGCTCTTCATTGACTGAAATAAGCTGACTGAAGTCAGGTGAACTTGGAACATTTCTGCGGGGGTGTGGAGTCATGCATGGTGTTAGCACAGTGATGGGTGCCCACCAGATGACCGCTAGCCAGTAATGTTGACCACTGAAGATTATCAAACGTCTGGGCCCTCATTAAGACCTGTCGGTCAGAGTTAGAATTAGCACTGAACAATTGCACAAATGAGGCCAGCCCTCGCTCTGTGCCTAAAAAAAAACTGTGCGTGGGTTTATGAGTGGGTGATCTTGTTTGCATCAGTGTGTGTGAATGACCATAATTGCCTATAGAAGTCATTGTCCCGGGATCAATGTGCTTAGAGAGGCATGAATCACAACACACACACACTGGTGAACCAGGATTAACCTTCCCATGCATCCCTCATTTGACAGTGTGAAGGAGATGGAAAACACAGAGATGGGGAGGAGAGGAGATATTGACCTCTTGGTAGGCCTTCAAAACGTCTGCTGTGAAGATGTAGCACAAACAATCCCATACAACATAATCACTATATTCAACAATATTTTGTCATAGACACGTTCCAGTTATATCAGAATGACACAACATCTCTACAGCTTTCACAGGTAAGTGTAAAGGCTGTATTGTAAAGGCTATATTGATGTGTTGTCAACACAATGACACAAGTGCTACACTATTCCCTAAGTTCGACATGCCACACAAAACCATGGCACATCCACAATCACAAGTCTGATAAGATGATCTAACAGATTGAAAACATTAGCCATTACTGCCAAAACGCCATCAGGCATACTGGTGTCCTCACCAACCCCAACCCCAACCCCTCTCCCCATCCCTGCTTCTGCTTGAGACACCCGCTAGCCTCTGCAGAACTCTGGCAATGACTTCACACAGGTCCCAATTCCATGACGTCTGGATGTAGGAACACTCACCCTGTTCAGCGTGTTCTGAAGCAGCTGTACATCCCTGATCCATGGTCGCACCCTCCGGTACCTGCCATGCTGAGCGTGTGCCTGTGGTTCAGCGCTCTCCTGCTGCACTCTGACTGACCCTGCCAACGACTCCTGCCGACTCCCATATCACTGTCTGTCTCCTCCCTCTCTCTCTCTCTCTCCCTCTCTCTGTCCTTCTCTCTCTCTCTGGCGCATTCCCCCCCACCCCAGCTCCTCCTTCCCTCCCTCTCCTCAGATTCATTATTGGATGAGTGTGTCTGGTGTGTGACTGTCCGATACGGACGTTTGTAAGAGAGATCGTAAAAGGTAGGAGGCTGGGCATTGATCAAAGACTCAGATGCTAAGATGGCCTAAGGTGAATGTAATTTCATGTTGATTGTTCCATAGACCCAGCCTTCAGTTCTGGGCCTTTGATCAGTCATGATCAGACACACACACACACACAAAGGCAAAGCAGACACCCTTAGAGTTTTCATTCCTTAAATTAGCTTTACAAAACAAGGACACCCGCTGGAGATATCCGGTCTACACAGACGTTTGATCAATGATTCTGCTGTGCAGGTGTTTTCTTCGAAGCAGGGTGACGGCGAGGGGGAGAGGAAAGAGGGTGTATTTTAGATATGGAAAACCTTGGTGACATGTTTACAAGTTGTCCTCATCACTTCCTTTTTCTCCACCCTCTACTTCTTCACGCCAACAGTGTGTGTCCCTCTATTCTTCTCTGCTAAATTCCACCCATTTCTCCCGGTGTTTCTCTGGTGGCACAGTAATCTGTTTTCTTCCTCTTTCAATCATTCCCTCATTCTGAAAAGCTTTCAATTATCTAGGGGCCCACTGGGTGACCTTACACAAACACACATGCACGCACGCACGTACACACACAGACAGACACACACAGACAGACACACACACAGACACACACCTTTTGCTTCCTTAACCCTTGTGTTATCTTCGGGTCATTCTGACCCATCAGTCATTGTGACCCACCGTCGTATTGCGACAACTTTACCGCATACAAAAACAAAGTTAAGCATTTTCTTTTAACCGTTGGGCTGTCTCAGACCCCCCACATTGCGAATGTTAAAAGAAAATTATTTTTATTTGTTTTTGTATTGGGTAAAATTGGGTAAACACAACGATGGTTCGTTATGAACCTTTGGGTCATGTGACCCGAAGGCAGCACGAGGGTTAATATGTAGAGATCCATGATTAAATGTAAGATCCACATTCAGGAGCAACTTTTCCAGAAGAGGGTAGTTCCAGCGTGAGACTCTTGAGGAACGCTAATCACAGTCAGCTGCTGGCATCAGCTGATGGTCATTGCTGCATCGTTATAGGTACCGGTAGTCACTCGCTCACACAAAACTTGATCTGGCGGTCTATTTAAAAAGCAAGACCTTGGCACACACGCCAGTGCTGCTGCTGCTACTGGTACACATTTCTGCTCAGTCAGTCCTCCAACACAGATCCAACTTATGGCTCAGTTTGACTTTCCCTTTCAGGGGGAATGGTGGATATTGATGGATATGCGTTATTTAACGATGATAGCTTTCTGCCATCATTAAAAGATGTTATGCAATGCATTGCCATGCACTGAGCTTTCTGAAACAGAAATGTGATTGTTTACAGGATCCAATGAACAACAAATACTTCTTAATGAGCTATAAGAATTATTCCCTTAGTAATCAAACACAAAACCTTTCATCTTTTTATTTAGGTGCAGAGACATAAGTAGGTACTGTTTTTCTGCCATGTGCCTGTAACAAACACACACACACACACACTGGACATGCAAAATGAATACAGAATGGACACCCATGCATACACACACAGAGGCTGTGGCTCTCAAAAGGCAGTAAATTGACAGTGCAGCACAGGAATTCTTCATACAATCACTCCACAATCTGGAAAAGACAAACATATGGACAATTAATAAAAAAAGAACATTGGTAGAATAAATGATAGACTAAGTGATTCATTGATTAACTGACTGACTGGTCGATTGATGACTCACCATGCTAGTCACTACCTTAGTGACCTGTTCCCGGGTGCGAATCTTAAGCTTGTTGACCTGGGACTCAGCCACATCCACTCTCTCCTCTGCATCGTCCAGCTCGTTTTGGATCTTCCTGTACTTGGTCATGTTGCAGCTCACCTGCTCCTCCTAGTGGGGAGGCGTGTACATGTGAAGGGTACGTGGTACCATGTGAAAGTGTACTTCATTATAAGGGTGGGCTTCTCCTGACCCTGAGACATGAGACTCACCGCCTCCTCGGCCTGCCTCTTGTAGCTCTTCACTTTGGTCTGCAGCTTGTCAATCAGCTCCTGCATCCTCAACAGAGTCTTCCTGTCCTCCTCAGTCTGCACACACACACACACACACACACACACACACACACAGACAGACAGGGTGGGACAATGTAGGACAGGGTTAGCATCCAGAGTATGGATGAGTTCCCATACCTAGTAGCAGAGCTTGGACTAGACAGGTTCTCTACCTGGTAGCAGAGCTTGGACTAGACAGGTTCTCTACCTGGTAGCAGAGCTTGGACTAGACAGGTTCCCATACCTGGTAGCAGAGCTTGGACTAGACAGGTTCTCTACCTGGTAGGAGAGCTTGGACTAGACAGGTTCTCTACCTGGTAGGAGAGCTCCTTGACCCTCCTCTCGTATCTGCGGACGCCTTTCTGGAACTCCTCACTCTTCTTCTGCTCGCACAGCAGCTCCGTCTCCAGCTCCTTGATCTAGAGTCAGAGGGTGAAGGTCAAAGGTCACATGATTGGTGTTAGGTTCCCATGGGTGTTTTAACTGTGCTGGAGAAGTCCCAATGCAGTTATGGCTGCATTCTATTGGTCCATTAGACTCCATGGACCAGCATGAGAAGAAACATGAAACTCACCCTGACCTCCAGTTTCTGAATCTGCTTTTTGCCTCCTTTGAGGGCAACCTGCTCCGCCTCATCGAGGCGAAGCTGCAGGTCTTTGACGGTCGTCTCCATGTTCCTCTTCATCCTCTCCAGGTGGGAGCTGGTGTCCTGTTCTTTCTTCAGTTCTTCAGCCATCATGGCTGCCTGAACGGTGGAGGAGTGTGTGGAGATTAGGTCACAGTAAGGTGTGTGTGTGTGTGTTTGTTGTCCACAGATGTGTAGATCGTCAGGATCCCAAACTGTAACTGAAGGTGTAGCTCACATCTGTGATGGCTTTCTTGGCTTTCTCCTCAGCGTTGCGACACTCATGGCCCACCTCCTCCACCTCCCCTGCCAGCGTAGCAACGTCCACTTCCAGTTTCTTCTTCTGGTTCACCAACCCTGTGTTCTGTTCGAGTGGAGCAAGGGAACAAGAGTTATTCTTCATGGAGGTCTATGAACTCTACCTGAGCATGTACTTTATCTACCCGTCTACCAAAGTGTCTTTCAATGTCCCTTGGCACCAGTTTGCTGAAGTCTCCATCAGTCTATCCGGGCACCAGTCTACCAGAGTATTTTCCACTCTGCCCGGGTCATCTCAGTGTACCTGTGTATGCAGCAGGCTGACTCTCTCTGTGGCCTCCTGCAATTCCAGTTCAGCCATTCTGCGGGCGCGGTCTGTCTGCTCCAGCAGGCCTCGCAGCTCCTCCACCTCCGCAGCCAGGAGAGTGTTGCGACGCTCCGTCAGCCCCCACTGCTCCTTCAGCTCCCCGTTCTGGTGCAGACACTCCGACAGCTCCAGCTGCAGGTCCTGGAGGGCGCAGTGAGACACACCCGGTCAGTCTGCCCAATGCTGTGTGGCCTTGGGTCTCCCGTCCAGGGAGGCAGCGCGGGGGCACGACTGACCTTGGTCTGAGCCTGGAGATGGCGCTGTAGCTTCACGGACTCGGCGACCTGGCGGTTGGCATGGCTGAGCTGCACCTCCATCTCGTTCAGGTCTCCCTCCATCTTCTTGCGAAGCCTGACGGCCTCGCCGCGAGACCTCACCTCCGCCTCCAGGCTCGTCTGCATGGTCTCCAGGGAACGCTGGTGGTTGTGTCTGCATCGGCAGCAGGGGCGCACACTCAGAGGGATGCATGCAGAAGGTAAAACACTGAGTCAGGAGGATTCATTGCTAAGCGACTCTCTGTATATTCGAGCTACTGCGTCTCACCGAAGGTTGTCAATCTCCTCATCCTTTTCCGCGATCTTTCTGTCAATGTGAATTTTGATCTGGCTGAGCTCCAGTTGAACTCGTAGAGTCTTGCTCTCCTCGTGTTCAAGAGTTCCCTGGAGCAGAGCAGGCATGGTGTGAGAGGTCCATGAGCCAACAACATCCCTGAGACAACTTACCAACACAGGTGCTGGGGTCAGATGAGCTCACCTCAGCATCCTCCAGCGCTGCCTTGATGTCACTCTTCTCCACATCCAGGATCTTCTTCATCCTCTCCAGCTCATGAATGGTCTTCCCACCGTTGCTGATCTGCTCAGTCAGGTCTGCTATCTCCTCTGTGGATCACGTTCCCAAACATCAGTCACAGTCAGTTACACGGACGTCACGTTTAGAGAGACAGGAACAGGCGGCTCTGGGAGTCTGCAGTGTTTTGTAGAGGTGCACCTTGCAGGTTCTTGTTCTCCCGCTGTAGTGTCTCCAGGTGGTCGATGGCCTCCTCGTAGCAGTGCTTCAGCTTGAACAGCTCGGTACTCAGGCTGCGAGACTCGCGCTGGGAACTTTCCAGTTCAGCCTGGGACTCCTCAAACTTCTGCCTCCACTCTGACAACACCTGAGGGAAGAGCCACAGCCTGACTGCACCGTAGGCTGTTCTCTCCGGGATATACACGTTTCGCATCTCATGCAGGTTATTTTCTAAGTGCCAAGCAAAGGTAAGTAAGTAGTTATCTAATAAAGGTAAAATCCTAATTGGCCCAATCGCACTAAGTTACTTAAATGGTCATTGTCATTACATCCACTTGCTGACTACTCACCTTGTCAAAGTTGCGTTGTTTCTTGTCCATGGCGAGAGCTGCAGAGTTGGAGCGCTCCAGCTCCACCATGAGGTCCTCCATCTCCGTCTGCAGCCGCAGCTTGGTCCTCTCCAGGGAGGAACACTTGGCGTTAGACGCCTCCACTGCCTCCTCTGTGGTCTGCAGACGAACAGCCAGCTTCTTCCTGACAGGTAAACACACGGGTCAGGGTTTACGTCCAAAAAAGTACTTACTTTTCTCATATTTACATACAGGTAACCCTAACCACTATCCAGTACTGGCTTCCATACAGCCTTAAACCCTGGCCGCCTGTCAGTACTGGTTATATTCCATCTCCAGGTGGTTCTGAAGCGTACTTGGCCTCCTCCAGCTCCTCCGTCCTGTGGATGGCGTCCGTCTCGTACTTGGTCCTCCACTGAGCCACCTCAGAGTTGGCCTTGGACAGGGCGCGCTGCAGCTCGGCCCTGGCCTCCTGCTCCTCCTCAAACTGCTCCCTCAGAAGGCTGCAGTCATGGCGGGAGGACTGAACTGCGTGGGCCAGGGAATTCCTTGTCTTGACACATAAAAACAGCCCTTATGGATACACCACATCTAGCCTGTACTGTGCTCCTTGTACAGTATGTATATAGGATGAGAGCACGAGTGGTTGTGGAGGGTGGTGTCGGGGAACAAACCTTGGTTTCCTCTTCCAGCTGTTTCTTCAGCTCCTCTGTGTTCTGGCTGAAGGTCACCTTGGTGCGATGGAGCTGACTGATAAGGGCCTCCTTTTCCTCCAGCCTTCGACCGTACTCAGCTGCAGATAGGCATCTTGATCAATGATGCACTCAAGTGTTCTCGAGCAATCGTTGAATGTGGATGACATTACTAGCCAGAAGGCAAGAAGGCGTGTGAGAGTCACTCCTACCGCACTCCGTGACTGCGCGGGCTCTCTGTGTGCTGACGTCGTTCAGCTGTCTCTGCAGCTCCTCCGCCTTCGCTCTGGACTCGTTCATCTGGTCCTCGAACACACGGCACATCTTCTCTGTGGCGGACTGGGAGCACAACACTGCATTACTGGCAGACATGAACCTGATAAATCACCGTCACATTCCTGACCTCCTACGGGACCATCTCTGACATTATCACTGTGTTACGGTCTCCCCTCTTCAGCCCTTACTCCTTCCACGGATGACCTGTAATCACACCCCTACCTCCTCACTCCTGCTCGCCGCGTCCTTCTACCACGCTTCCTTCTCACCTTGGCTTTAGACAGCTGCTCCACGTTGGAGGTCAGGTCTTCGGCCTCCATCCTGACCTCGGCCTTCTCCTTCTCCAGCTTCTGCCTGACCCTCTGCAGGGTGTCCAGCTGCTCGGTGAGCTCCACCAGGCTGTCGGCGTGTTTCTTCCGGAGCACGGCGGCCGTGGCCTCGTGGTGGAGCGACGCCTCCTCCAGGTCGCGGCGCATCTTCAGGAAGTCCGCCTCGCGCTTCTTGTTGATGGCGATCTGGGCGGCCGAGGCCCCGCCCGCCTCCTCCAGGCGCTCGCTCAGCTCCTCCAGCTCGCGGGACACCTCCCCCCGTTGGCGCTCAGCCTTGTTGCGCCACGTGCGCTCCGCTTCCAGCTCCTCCTCCAGTTCCTCAATACGCGTCTGATAGGCAGAGGATCAGAGGTTAAAGGTCAAGGGTTATTGTCAGGGGTCATTGGTTGGGTCAGGGGTAAAAGGCTGCCCCTGGGCTGTAATCATTAGGACCAGAATCATCCCTCTAACGATTCATGTTAATGGGACAGTAACTACATAAATGTAAATAAAATAGTAGTGCAGACCTGTAATTCTTTGATCCTTTTCTGCAGATGAATTACAAGGGTTTGCTCATCTTCAATCTTGGATAAGGCCTGACTCATCTCAAAGTCTTTTCTGTGGACAACATGGGGCAGATTGTATTACAGTTACATGAACACATGTCATAATGATAATAATAATTATGATGATGGTGATAAGAGTGTCAGCAGTGGTGTCTAACTTCTTCAGTTTCTCCTCCAGTTGCTGCTTGTCGTTTTGCAGGTCCATAACTGACTCCACAGACAACTTCAGGTCCCCCTCCAGCTTGCGCTTGGAGCGTTCCAAATCTGCCCGTAGCCTCTTCTCCTGCTCCAGGGAGCCCTCCAACTATATAGGTGGGAGGGGAGTTAGAACGGCACCTACCTCCCGTCCCCTCCAAACCCCAGTCCCACAGCGCCCTGGTCCCTGACTCACATTGTCGGTGTGCTGCTCCAGCCGAGCCTTGGCCTTGGCCAGAGAGGCCACCTTGTCCTCCTGGCACTGCAGGTCAGTCAGGGCCTGCTGGTGAGCCTCCTGCAGTGCCGCCTTCTCTCTGGTCAGGGACAGGATGGACTCATCCAACACAGCCAGCTCACCCATCAGGTTCTTCACCTGGAGGACGCGCAGAAGGTTTGAAATTTAGATTTCGGACAAACCACTGTGCAGCTACGACACTCTGCTGTTCTGTGTTCCGGCCATGTCAATACTCGGCCATGAACGCCAAGCTCCTGGAGGAGTGGTCACCTTGTTCTCCGTGCCGTGCCTCTCCTTCTCCACCTTGGCCAGGGTGATCTCCAGGTCGTCCACATCCTTCTTCAGATCGGCCGACTCGTCCTCCAGCTGGCGTTTCTTGGCCAGGAGGCTGGCGGTCATCTCCTCCTCGTCCTCCAGCCTCTCTCCCACCTCCTTCACCTTGGCCTCCAGCTGCAGCTTGGTCTTGATCAGGAGGTCACAGCGGTCCTCTGCATCGGCCAGGTTGTCCTGCTCCTGGAGGCAGAAGGAACACGTCGAGATGACTTTCTGTCTTCCAATCTGATTCCTATTTGACTCCTATTTAATTCCAATCTGATTCCTATGCTGTCTATAATGGACTCCACTGAATGCTATTTGATTCTTAATTTATTCCTATTTGATTATTAATTGACTCCACGTACTGCCTGAAGCTGCAGGGCCAGGTCATTCTTCTCCTGGACTAGAGACACCTGTTTTTCCTCCATGTCCTTGCGCTTGACTTCTGATTTGTCTAAGACCTCCTTCAGCTTGGCCGACTCCTCCTTCAGGGCAACCAACTCCTTCTCGGCCGTTGCGCTCCGAAGGAGGGGCCGGAGTTTGAAGAACAGCATCATCCACGGCCAGTTCTTCACTGAGTAGAACGCTCGAATGTTCCACTGAATCACCATCAGGGCCTCCCTATGGGCACACGGGGGGAGACATACTAAGGGACACAGATCAGAGAGACCCAACACCAGCGTTCTCCGCGTCTCCGTCCCGTCTTACTTTTGATCCATTATCCTGTGGCGCTCCATCCTCATGAGCTTGCCGCGGCAGATGGCCTGCAGCATGGTGAGGATCTCAGACAGGCGCTCGTCACGCATGTCCTCCAGCAGGCCCAGGAGACCTGCCTTGAAGAACACCTGGGGGACAGGTGGGGAGCATGAGAGGGGAGAAAAGAGGAGAGGAGGGGAGGGGAGAAACGAGAAGATAGTAGGCAAGAAGAGTGGATGGATGTACGCCTATGTTGGCCTACCTTAGTGCTACCAAACTTGTACTGGCTGTGGTCGATGTCCAAGGAGCCGAGAAGCTTCTCCACAGCCTTCCTGCTGTCCAGAAACGAGTCCTCAGGGATCGCTGATGGGTTCAGGATACGGTACCTATCCCAAACACACAAGCGGCTCACACATCGATAAGGCAACTTGTGTAGTTTGAAAGGGATCCATTTTCATTCTCATGTTAGCGAGTAGGGGAGTGCTAAAAGTTCACCTTTGTTTAAACTCGGCATAGAAGATGCGGTTGGGGAAGCCCTTCCTGCAGATACGGATGCCCTCCAGAACCCCGTTGCACCTCAACTGGTGGAGCACCTGGATCGGATCCATGACCCCTGAGACAGAGAGAAGGTCAGGGGTCAGGGATGAGGGGTCAGAGGTCAGAGGTGAGGTACCGACAAACAGGAGAGACAGGTTCAGGGTTATCTCTCACCTGGAGTCTTACTCTCATTGGGGATGATACAGCGCACAAAATGGGGTTGCGTGCTACGCAGGTTGGCCATAAGTTTATTCAGATTCTCCTGCAAAGAGACATTTCCAGTGGATAAGTAGTCTTAGGCTAGGTTTAGACTTTTCTATTTTGCAACTGAGCACAAGTCTCAATAGAACTAAATTGCAGACTTCTGTTGGTGCTTTTCAAACTTGTGAACAATTAAAGTGTGCAACTGTTTCGCTTCTGGGTTGAGCCCTATGTACAGATGTGTATTGAGAGTAGAGATAGCACAGACTTGGAGTGATGTTCATGAGTTCAGGTACCTAAACATCACTACAAGTCTTAACCACTTCTCTCTCAAAGCCAGAGCACACCACAACTCCTGCTACTCATACTTCAGTTTCTCATGAGACGTTCTGAACATCTTGGACACCAACAAGGAAGGAATCTTGTATTTTCTGTCTGCGGATCCCTCCAAGGTACCCACCTTGTGTAGCTGAGAAACAGTTTGAAACGAGGCTCCCTTCTTCCTCCTCTCTTTGGTTCCTGTCTTGGGATCAGCCGCTGGAAAGGATTACAAGGTAGCAACACCCCATTATTAAACACCATCTGTGCTTTTTACAGCTAACATGAGATTATAGCCTTTGATTGGTTAACTGGTAGCAGATATGGGATTGGCTGTGGATGTGAGCTCTATCCATGTGTTGGGACTGGCCACCTGCATCTGAGCTGATGAAGGTCTCAAACAGGCTAGCCAGCAGTTTGTTGGAAGACTTCTGGAAGCATAACACCACAGACTCGTTTAAGGGGTCTCTGTTCTTGTCCAGCCATCCGTTTATATTGTATGGAACCTGCAGAAGAACACAATCATGGTGACCATGGCTTGATCCCAATCTGTAGAAGCAGAAAACTGACTGTGACACTCACCACTCCAGCGTAGTGCACCAGCTCAAAGTGGGTCTCGTACTTGCGCTTCTTGTCTGGTTTTGGCTTGAGGAAGTTAGGGGATTTCCCCACATGGTTGTCGTATAGTTTGGTCCTAAAGCTGATATCTGTGGCCTTGGGGAACATACACTCCTCCTCCAAGATGGACAGTATGCCCATGGGCTGCAGGAAACACACATTCATACATTACACAAACAACAACACTCACACACAAATACAAACACGCACACACACATCCGTACACAGGACATTCAATTGGCTTCCAACTGTTTACCTTTTCAATGAGATCTATGCAGGACTGTAGGTCTAAACCAAAGTCTATGAAGGTCCACTCGATGCCCTCCCTCTTGTACTCCTCCTGCTCCAGGATGAACATGTGATGGTTGAAATACTGCTGCAGCTTCTCGTTGGTGAAGTTGATGCACAGCTGCTCAAAATTATTGAACTGGTAGGAGACAGGAGACCATCAAGGGAGGGACACAGACAGTTGGATGGTCAGTTGGGTGGTCAGTTGGATGGACAGACCAACAACAAGAAGGACGTTTTTTGTTTGTTTGCTCTTGCCAAGACAATACAAACAATCTTAGAGAGGACCAGCCACTATTTGAATATTTACCTCAAAGATCTCAAACCCGGCGATGTCCAGCACTCCGATGAAGTACTGGCGTGGCAGGGCTGTGTACAGACTCTTGTTGATCCTCCCAACCATCCACTTAAACATGCGGTCATAGGTAGCCTTCGCCAGGGCTCCCACAGAATAGTTCACCTGCACACAGAAACACCCAAACTGTCTCATGTTCTTCCCCTGCATGGCTCACTATTTCACCAAAGACAATCCAAACAGCTCACCTGCTCAACAGTCTGGCCCTTAATAATGTATTCATTCCCCACTTTGACTCTGGGGTGCAGGAGCCCCTTGATGAGGTCAGCTGGGTTTATGCCCATCAGGTAGGAAGCTTTGTCTGCACCTGGAGACAGAGCACAGGAACCCCTGAGACTAGAGAACGCAGATTATGGAACACTGTGTGTGGAACACAGAGAGGAGAATAGAGTTTGGAGAACACGAAGAACACAGAGTCGAGAACACAGATCGTGGAGAACACGGTACAGAACACTGAACATCGAACACAAACTACAGAACCAAAAGTACCGAACTCATATAACACATACAAACGAGGGAGGTGCGTTAGTCGGAAGAGCCAGTCAGAGGAGTTAGAAGAGCTAGTCGGATGAGTTGATTTCGATGAAGACTCACTCTCCGTGCCATCTGCTTCTGCCTGGTCTTCTCTCTGCCTCTTCTTGAACTTCATGTTCCCAAAGTGCATGATGGCGCCCACGATCTTGTAACAGCCATATTTCTCCTCGGGGGTGAAGCCCAGCGTGTCCATGGCATGCTGGGAGGTGGTCAGGGGAGCAGAGGAGTGGGAGGCAGGCGGGGAAGGGGTGAGAGGAGAGAGATAGAGACACAGTAAGAAGGAATGTCTAAATCAGACTTTTTCTAGGGCTGGTGTGAGGATGTGGGGTCTTACATCAGTAGCCATCAGCTCTTCTCCATCATTCATGTTCTCCACGGTGATGACTCCTTGACTGCAGAAATGGTAGTCGAAGGGGTTGGTGGTGATCAGCAGCATGTCTGGAAAGTCAGACGGCATCTGCACTATCAATTTCTACAAGTCATCATCTTCAACAACACTGTCTATGCTTAATCTTCTAGCCCCCAGTAACCCAGCCCCCAGTCATCCAGTTCCACCAGTCCCCCTTCCTCCCAGCCCCCCTGACCCCTGTTGTCCGTACCCTGAAGCTCTGGTTTGTGGTGAGACAGTATCTGGTAGTAGATGTGATAGCTCCTCTCCCCAGGCTGCTGGAACACAACTCTAGACTTCTCCAGAAGGTCTGCAGTCAGGAGAGAGAGAGAGAGATAGAGAGAGAGAGAGAGAGAGAGAGAGAGAGAGAGAGAGAGAGAGAGAGAGAGAGAGAGGGAGAGGGAGAGGGAGAGGGAGAGGGAGAGGGAGAGGGAGAGGGAGAGGGAGAGGGAGAGGGAGAGGGAGAGGGAGAGGGAGAGGGAGAGGGAGAGGGAGAGGGAGAGGGAGATGAATAGACGGGAGATGATTACTACATTGGACTTGAGACATAAGACAGTTCTACCAACAGATAATGGAACAGGGCTTACAGATGTCAATATCAGCCGATGCCAGTTTCCCTGTAGGACCAAAATGGATTCGGATGAACTTTCCCTGTAAGCACAGATATGAGGGGGTATTACATTTACTTGTATCTGGTAATATAGTCTTAGTACTAATATTGTTTTAGGGATACACTTGGTACTTTAATATGAATGACAAGGATAAGACTTGGTCCTTCCAGTCTAGGCCTGGCAGGTTTGACCAGGTGGGTTTTGTATTTGTTAGTGACGCTCACAAATCGAGACGAGTTGTCGTTCCTGAGGGTCTTGGCGTTGCCGAAAGCCTCCATTGCCGGGTTGGCCTCGATGATCTGGTCCTCTAGTGTCCCCTGGTGTAAGGAGAGCAGCATGGATCATTGTGATGTACTGTACCACTGACAACTGAATCCTTGATAATAACTCAACTGCCTCTTTAAAACCACAACTATCTCCCTGCCAACCAAGACTGTCTCCCTGGTAGTTCAGCTGCCACTCAGACAACACAAATGTTACTCTGTTAAAAGCTCTGACAATACAGCTGTCCTAGCGACTGTCTCCCTGACAACCTAACTCGAACAACATACTAACTGACAACGTGTCCGTAACAAGGCAAAGGGGGAGAATTGGTCCAGAGAGAGAGAGAGAAAGTTGGAGGGCTATGATGAGAGGATTACAAAAAGGACGGGTTCCAAGAGACGAAGATCAAAATGAGTCTCAAGTTGTTATGTTCAAAAAGCTGGGAGGAATTGAGGGAAGAAGGAAATAAAAAAGGGATGACAGGGATGATGGAAAAAGGGAGCAGATGCAGGAGGGCAAAGCATCCAAATCACAGCTGGGATTCACAGTAGTAGTGGTGGTTAACAAAGAGTACTTTCAAGAAAAGAAAGCAGGGAGAAAAATCGAAATGGACCAAAAAAGGGAGAGTTGGAGAGAGTGAAGTTTCTGTCTTACTCCTTTCCTCACAGCTTCTCCCAGGGCGGCTACTATGGCAAAATACTGAATGACACGTTTGGTGTTGACGGTTTTGCCAGCACCGGACTCTCCTCTGGGATTGGTAGACAGAGATATGATGCAAAAAAAGTAGAACACATCATTATGATGTCTTACAAATCTGTCAGAAAACAGCACAGTATTTTCCAATGGATCAAATAGAAATCTGTAAATGGCCAACAAGTCAACTTGGTTTGCATTGGCCTGAATTGCAAGTGTTTTCATGAATACAACAGTACAGCTACAATAGTACTAGATCATAACTGGAACACAACTAGGCTGTAATAGTCCTGAATGTAGAACATATAGAGACATAGCTGTTCTGGGACTGGATTGCACTGACTTACGTGATCAGCATGGACTGATTCTCTCCATCTGTGGAGGACATAGACAGTTATTAGAGTACAGCAACATACTCTGAGAGAAAGAGGGGAAAAAAAGGAGAGAGAGAAAGAAAGAGACAGAGAGGAGATAGAGAGAAGGGGAGAGAGCGAGTAAGAGAAGGAGACAGTGAGAGGAGAAAGAGAGACTTCAGGGAGACCTACTGCGCAGCATGTCGTTGTAGGCGTTGTCAGCTATGGCGTAGATGTGGGGAGGAACCTCGGTGCGCCTCTTCCCTTTATAGGCGGCAACAACAGCAGGTGAATACACAGGAAGCCACTTGTAGGGGTTCATTGTCACACAGAAGAGGCCGGAGTAGGTCTGCGAACACAAACACGGACCTGTCACCCAGAGCAGCCGGGTGGGACACACCTGGACAGGAACACTGGGGTCCATACAGAACGTTGCCCTCAGAGGTCTGCAGGGGGTTCTCACATAGATCATCCACATGGAGTAGCGCCTGCTGAGGTTGAAGAGGACCGAGGCTTCGTTGAGGTTGGTCAGCATGGCCATGTCCTCCATCATGTCAAACTTGGGAGGGTTCATCGGCTGAATGTCATTCTCCCGAACCACCAAGGTCTGGCAGAAAGATATGGAAACATTAGTAATACCCACGCTGGGAGGTGAATGTGCAGTTGGGACCCCACTTTGGGTTGGCACACAGATTAATAAGATATCTTATTGAGAACAGAATTGATGTTAACTCAGAACTACTCCAATTTAACAGCTAACTAACTAAGTGAACAATTAACTCCCTCATTGGACAACTAACGCCCCTATCAAGCAGATAACTAACCTGTCCATCCTTAGTTTCCACGGTAGCCTGGTCTCCGTCGATCTCTTTAACCTCCACCTCTATGTAGGCCTCCTTGTCATCGGGGATCCACACTCGCTTTGTACCTTAGGGACACAACAGCTGTCATGGCAATCATCAGTCACACTCAACTCATCCAGACACTGTATGACAGTATGTGAGTAGGCATAATCCCAGTTTAAATTAACTACTGCTGAGCTATTGAGGGGAGACTCTGAATGGGAAGTATCCATTTTGTGTAAATCCAGTTAGATTAGGCCACACTGAATTATTTCCATTTAAAGATTATCCGGATGTTTTGATGAAAGGAGGTCCTGGGGTGTGCCGCTACCGTCGAAGGCCATTGTCCTCGCCGCCAGCTGCTCCAGGTTGGTGAGGCGGAGGAATGAAGCTGCATCTCCAAACTCCTTCATTTCCATGAAGAGGGACATGATGGAAGCTGGGTGGTTTAATCAACAGCAACACAACTGCAAACAGACCCCAAACACAGTCACAACCTGAACACAAATACCAACAAAGTCCCATATCCTGACAATCTCATAACCTGAACTGAACCGCTAAAACACACACATAACTTGAGTTCTACCACTGGGTACAGCATTAGAACGTAATTAATTCAAACGGTTAATTACATCAAATTTGGGTGGATTCAACAGGTAGGGTTAGGGTTCTAGTAGTGATGTGGTTGTAGTGTTAGGTTTAGCAAGGCAGACATGCACCAGTGTACTGACCTATAAGAGCACAGTAGGATTGGTGGCAGTGGACCTGTCAACCTTATATCTTCTCTCCCAAGGTCAGGGTCACCAGAAAGAGGGGGAAACATCCCCATGTGACCACTTCTTCTACACTGGATTGGCTGTGCCTGAGTACACAGGGAGGGTGAAGTGGAGGGACTGTCACAGAAGGCAATCATGCTGATAATCTCCTCCCAAAGCGCCGGTAAGCCTCTGTTAGTTATTTTGGAAACGGCATTGTTTCATTGAGCATTTCATCAATCTGCAGGCCCACTCTGTCATTCAGAAGGCCAGATCTCACTCCCTATCAGGCAAGCAGACATGTAGGTTGTTGCGAGCAGCAAACGTGCGCTGATGTGTTGAGGGACTGATGTCCTGTGACATGTTGCCACATACATTAAACAGATCCAGGAGCAGTAGTGATGCTACTCTCACATGACGCATCAGAGCACACCAACTCAAATGATGGATTGAAATAATAACATCATTACTACACAGAAAGGTATAAAGAGCGCACACACGCACACACACACACAGACACAGACAGGTCCCTGGACAACAGGGTCCCCTGGTAGAAGTCAGGCAGATGGTTGAAGTTTAGAGCCTTGTTTAGACCTGCTCCCGCCACATTCAGCAACATGAAGAATCCCTCCCAATCATGGGTGCAAATGAATCCTTTCCTTGTGCCAAAGTAAACCAAGCCCAATGCTGTTCCAGCTCCAGGAAAGGTATGTACTCTGGGTGATTTAGGTGCAGGGGTAGGAGCTGGGGGAGTTAGGGTTATGGCAGCGAGGGCTATGTTAGAGACTCTGCAGATCTAGTGCAGCTGGATAGTTGATCTTTTTGACAGCATGATCAACCTTCACATTCCCAGGTCTAATTACCCTACTGCATTAACTACCATCATGTTATAACTAACCTATCGTGGGATCTATCCAACTGTATTCATTTCATGTTTTCATTTAGCAGATGCTTTTGTCCAGAGTTGTACAGTACAGGGGAAGATTTGAACTCAAGTGCTCTAACCACTGAGCTGTACCTTAATGTTTCAACTGTCCTACCGTTCAAACTACCATAACGCCAAAACCACTGGCCTAACTACCTAAATGTGTACAACCCATGTATTACCCTGAAGTCCTAAACTACCCTACACTGCCACTATAGACCGTTTTGACTCTGCTGCTCTGCCTACCCTTCATGGTCTTCGTGGTTCCTGAACCTCCCTCTCCATCCTCCCTGCCTGTTTTTCTCCCCTCTCCCCCCGCCCCCCCTCAGATATGAGCAGCTGTCCTTCTATTTTCAACTGCTGAAACAGTAGCATGCCAGACCCATGCCCTCGCTCAGCCGAGAACAATGGGCTTGCCCTTATAAACAATTCCAACTTAGACACTAGTCCGACAGCAGAATACCTCTGCTAGATCCAGTCAATCCTGCTGCTGCCACTCCCTAAGCCCAGAGAGAGATGGGTGGCTGGGCCAGTCTCCCTCCGTAGATGGTAGATTAGGGTGGACAGAACTCATAAAGAGACATATACACACACTGTAGTCTCCAGGTGGATCTTCCAGGTGCTGGAGGGTTTGAGTTGGTTGGAAAGTCCTGGAGGGGCTGAGGAGCTGGAGTCTGAGGTATCACACTTTCTGCCATTTCTGGAAGCTTAGGCTGGCATTGTAGCTGGAGAAGGCTAGGAGGCATGAGGAGAGGTTAGGACGCTAGGAGGCATGAGGAGAGGTTAGGACGCTAGGAGGCATGAGGAGAGGTTAGGACGCTAGGAGGCATGAGGAGAGGTTAGGACGCTAGGAGGCATGAGGAGAGGTTAGGACGCTAGGAGGCATGAGGAGAGGTTAGGACGCTAGGAAGCATGAGGAGAGGTTAGGACGCTAGGAGGCATGAGGAGAGGTTAGGACGCTAGGAGGCATGAGGAAAGGTTAGGATGCTAGGAGGCATGAGGAGATGTTAGGACGCTAGGAGGCATGAGAAGAGGTTAGGACGCTAGGAGGCATGAGGAGAGGTTAGGACGCTAGGAGGCATGAGGAAAGGTTAGGACGTTAGGAGTCATGAGGAGAGATTAGGAGGCATGAGAGGTTTGGAGGTTAGGAGGCATGAGGAGAGGTTAGGACGCTAGGATGCCTGATGAGAGGTTAGGAGGCTAGGATGCCTGCGGAGAGGTCAGGAGGCTATGATGCCTGATGAGAGGTTAGGAGGCTAGGAGGCATGAGGACAGCAGGCCAGAGTGCTGGGAGACACGAGGAGAGCAGCTTGGGAAGCTGCAGCAGGTGAGATGCAGGAGAGTAGCCGAGCGAGGAGCAGCATTCCACAGTGGCTCCACTGCTAACACCCCAGGAATGCTGAGTGGACTGGAGCCTCGGGGGCTCAAAACACAAGACCCCATGAGACAGACTCACACCTGTCTACACAATCACTGAGTCATACACACACACACCCCACTGCAAGGGTAGTGGACACACACACGCCTTTCATGGATGTGTTCGTGAGCGAGGGAGGAGAGGGGAGCTCGTCGGTTGGCCCTCAGACGACAGCTCAACAGTCGAATGAACATCACATGGAATTAAAAAGAGGCTTTGATAAATAAAATATCTTTAATCTACAAAAGGTAGTGACAAACAAAAACAGTGAAGTGAGCCAAGTTCAAGTGTTGTCAGAAAAAACCTGTCCGAGGACAGAAAGGCGAGCGCTGAAGGGCTGCATGGGGCAGGACAGGACAGGGGCGGTCCTTCGTGCTCCTGGCTTCAGAGCAATACTCTCTGATTGGCCAGGCATCGGCATGTCCTCTGATTGGCTGTCCTGAGTAGGGGCCGGAGGTTCTGATAGGTGCAGGAGGATGTCCTGGAGCTCCTGGCGCTCCTGGGGTCTGCGGCTGCAGCAGTGCAGCGCTGCAGGGTCCAGGGGGTGGGCCTCCGTGTTGAAGATGTAGCCCCCCGCCCCCAGGACACAGTCCTCGCTAGGCCCCGCCCCTTCCTCCCAGGCCTGCGGCTGCAACAGGAAGTTGGAGGGGTCGAACAGCAGGTACAGGTACTTGATGGTCTCTGCCAGGAAGAAGGACTCCATACGGTTGTCTAGCTTGTGGTCGCGCATGTCCTTAACCTGGAGAGAGACACACGCACGTCAGGTGACAAGATCTGGACACACTAGACATCCATACACACACACACACACACACACACTCACACTGGCGTAGCCGCAGTCCACCCTGCTAATCGTCTCCAGAGACTCCACGGCATCCCTCCCCAGCTGCAGGAAGGTGTGGTCCCCAGTGGCTTTGAACAGGTACATGGCACTCTCAATCAGCTCTGAAACACACACACACAGTCATTGAAAATGGGTACTTGAGTGGGTAATATCATCATCATCATCATCATCATCATGGTGGTCTTTACCAGGACGTAGTGGGTAGCCCTCTCTCTTGTCCACAGTGTAACCCTGAGGGATGTTGTAAAACTCAGGAAGACCCCCAAACTGACGCCATACACTGTAGTAGTTCATGAAGGTCCTCACAGCACTGTCTAGGTCTCCAACCATACTCTGGAAAACATGTACATGCTGTAGGTGTCTAAGGATTCTGTATAGATAGTATCATTGACCAATTCAAGTCTTTGGATTGTGCAGCTTCCCAAAAGGCCTCTATGGATTGTGGGTGGTGTAGTTTACCTGTAGCCCAGGCCAAAATACCTCTAGGGATTGTGGGTGTAGTTTACATGTAGCCCAGGCCAAAAGACCTCTAGGGATTGTGGGTGGTGTAGTTTACCTGTAGCCCAGGCCAAAAGGCCTCTAGGGATTGTGGGTGGTGTAGTTTACCTGTAGCCCAGGCCAAAAGACCTCTATGGATTGTGGGTGGTGTAGTTTACCTGTAGCCCAGGCCAAAAGGCCTCTAGGGACTGGAAGACTGGCATGGAGACGGTTCCTTTGTGCATCTGGACCCACAAATACCAGTCATCAAACCTGGTGTAGTTTTGAATGGCTTTGTCATACTCTGTGGATCAACAGCAAACATCATATCCTGTCATAACGATGACAAAACACCAACCACCTCTAGTCTAGTTGAATGCAATAGATTTACCATGGAACATGTTGAGCAGTTCCTCATCTTGCAGCATGATGGCGCCCTTAACCAGATACTCAAAGTACGAGTCCACCCCAGCTCCGATCCCTGCGTCTTGGGCCACCCACTTCTTAGTCAGTACATCAATGTGGTTTCCCACCTGGACGGACACAGACAGACACGCAGAAACACATCATAGCAAACGGATGAACGACTCGACGGACAGCTGATGGCTAGCCGGGCGGATGAGTTGGATGGGCCGAAACACAGCCAGCTCGTGAGCCCACCAGTCCGATGTCCGAGCGAGTCTTCCACAGCGAGCGCAGCGCTCGCCTCGCCACCTCCTCGAATATGGGGTCTCCTGTCAGGCGACTGAGGGTGGCGAACTCCAGGATGAAAGTCCCCACCCCGGCCGTACAAGTGACAGGGGTCTCTGTGGGGCTCACTCCCTTCAGGAGGTTCACTGTCCCATAAGGCATCCCTGTCTGGGTCTGGAAGGCTGGGGAACAAAGTTGTACTATTACTGATTGAGCTCAGGGTTCGGGGGTGAGAGGTGAGGGGTTATGTATGCGAGTGAAGGGGTATGCATGAGGGGTGAGGGATTATGTGCGAGGGGTTAGAGGTTAGAGGTGAGGGGGTCTCACCAGGCAGCAGTTTGCGCGCAGCCTCCTCGGCCATCCTGAGAAGAGGTCCTGAACACGGCCAACCAGACTCCACCTCCATCCCTGCCCTCTTAGACAGCAGATGAGCTGACAGCAGCCCCCCCACAACTGGACACAGACGATCACAGTCAAACTGGGACCATTCAAATAGCCTCGCGCTTCATATTTTTCCTTCCGAATGTCCTTGTCCCTCACCTCGGATGTTGGTCTCGAACACGGATGCATTCACATCAATGTCAAAGTCCACAGTATCCTGCAGCAGGGAGGCAACTCTCTGGAACTCACTGTGGTTCCCCAGGATCTGGCCCGCCCAAGACAGTGAGGTCACAAACAGAGCATGGTCCACTACTGGTCTAGTCTACATTACTGGTGGTCACCATCTCAATGAAGTCAGGGGAGAGACAACTGGTAGTAAAACTGAACTCACAAGCAGGGTGTCCAAGGCATCTATCAGAGTCAGGGAGAAGCTGGAGAAGGACAACAGGGTCATTGGTATGATATTTATTAGGCTACAATGTTCAGAAAATAATACTACTATACTTCTGCTCTTCTGATCCATGCAGGGTCTTTCCTATACATTGGTCCACAATTCTGTCACCCCCACCTGTCCAAACTCTTTGCTACTACCAACCAAAGCATCTAGCTTCAGCCCTACCTGCCCCAGGTGTCCTGACCATCACATGTCAGGGGTCGCAGCTCGTCATAGGGGAACGCGTTGTCCAAGTAGTTGTTGTAGGCGTGATAAAACATTGTCTTGATTCTCTCTCTGTGTGAGAGATTGCAATGAGTTCTCTAGTTGGTGTTGAGTTGGAACCAAACTGCTAGTGAGTTACGCCTTAGTCGCATTATCCTTACCTGTAGTGCTCCATGTCCGAATCTGTAAACTCGTGTCCCGTGGCATTGTTCATTAACAGTGGAAAGACGCTTAGTGCCAGAACAGCTGTGCACAACAACCTAATAAGCATTAAGACACTGAGTGGCTACCGAGAACACAGACGAAGCGAAGAATATTGCCCTATGGAGTTCGCTCTTCGTCTAATCATAACCCTATGCTGTAGATACTGCACTTCGTGAATAGGTCGTGATTATGTCCCTTGTATTCATCCTAAACTCCACTAAGTCATTTCACTACATAGATGAGCTAAGTGGCTACGGAAGTAAGAGCATTAGCTCAATCCATCTGAGCATGCGCTTGGTTATTGCTGACGGTCTTTGCTGACGAAAGACGGAAGGGAAAAACATGTACTCCAGCAGATTGAGTCGACAACCACAGAAGCCTTCGACGATGTAGACAAGAGATTAGACAATGCACCATTAACACCGAACCTCCATTTAACATTTTGTCAAACAAATACATTCAGACAGAGACGAGAAAGAGACACAGCGGGCTGGATAGTATAACTTAGCTTTATTTCATCGTCAGTACAAACAGTAATAATAGTCAGCAGAGGAACGAAGCATCACCACAGTCACCTGCTACAGTACAATCAGACCCACCATGATAGTGATGATACCAATAACAACAGCAGTGATAGACATGAAATAAGTCTGGCTTAATATATTACCCATTACGCCTCTGGAATGCTTCATGATAGTGCAAACCTGTTAGTATTCGTCTGGAGTAGGCTTGTTAACCTGGCAGTATGCAGCCCCACCCAATTATTTAACTTAACCCTGACCATTAGAAGTAAACTCTCCTTCACCCTGACTAGTGACCACAGCCCGTGCCTGCAGCCTGAACCCTGGCCCCTGGGTTTAACCAACACTTCTCTGCTGCTTTAAACAACCCCAAAGAGAAAACCTACAAGACTGTATAACTGAAACCAAACTAGCGCGATACAAACAGCTAGACAAAAGAAATCCAACAATGTCATAGTCATGCTTCCTGATAACTTTCAGTACCCACGGTAGGACATAATATCTACTACATCAGTTTGTAAACCCAAACCTCACAAATTCACAACATAATAGTAATCCTTAAAAACTGAAGATGGAGAGGAGGGGTTTGTGTGAAGGGCTGGGTTCTGCGTACAAGACAAAAGGGTTTGGGTACTGGGTGCTGGAGGGAGATGGTGGTTTGACGACCTCTAGGTCTGCAGGACAGGCTTTGGGACATCGGCCTGTCTCTCCTCTGCCTGACAAACCAAGTAGTTATCACATAAGTTATCAATACAAATAGTTCAATACAAGTAAGAGTAATCAATATAAACAGTCGTCAATACAAATAGGGTTATAAATACAAAAGGCCGGGCTGCTAAATTCAACAGGCTGCCAGGCAGGTAGACATCAACAGGCAGCCAGGTACCCTTGACCTTCAGCCTGGGGCTCAAAGAGGAAGAATAGGGTACGAATGGAGAGGAAAATGGATGGAAAAGGTTTGAAAAACAGGGACACAGAGTTAAGATAAAGGTGAGCCAGAATATGAGGACAGAGAGGGGCATACGCAGAGAGAGAGAGAGACAGAGAGAGAGGGAGAGACACAGAGAGAAGGGTGAGTCCCAGCATGGTGGCTGATCTAACAAGACACCTCCATGGTCTGTGGCCTGGTCTGGCTGCTGTGAGCAGGGCTAGCTGCGGTGGCGCCCTCTAGCTGTGAGCTGGTGTGAGTGCGACTGCGACTTCCCTCCACTGATCCCATGCTGGAGGCCGAGTGTGTACGAGATCGAACCAGGCGAGTCATACTGGCGGTGGCCACTGCAGAAGAAGAAGGAGGAGGGGGGAACTGATTACAATTGAACTTGTGATCTTAGCATTTCAGTCCCTTAGTGAGACAGGTGGTTGTGGCTGGGCAGGAGGATGCACATGGCAGGGGGCGTGGTGGGGCTTGGTTGTGGCTGGGCAGGAGGATGCACATGGCAGGGGGCGTGGTGGGGCGTGGTTGTGGCTGGGCAGGAGGATGCACATGGCAGGGGGCGTGGTGGGGCGTGGTTGTGGCTGGGCAGGAGGATGCACATGGCAGGGGGCGTGGTGGGGCGTGGTTGTGGCTGGGCAGGAGGATGCACATGGCAAGGGGCGTGGTGGGGCGTGGTTGTGGCTGGGCAGGAGGATGCACATGGCAGGGGCCTTCAGGGGCTTGAAACCACATTCCCATGACAACCAGGTTGATGATCCCCAGCCCAAACGAATAATGAATCAATCTGGCCTCATGTCTGTCTGTCTGTCTGTCTGTCTGTCAGGATGCCCGTTTGTCTGCATGCTCGTCTGTGTGTGTGTGTGTCTGACTGCTTGTCTGTCTGTCTTCCAAGGAGCCATTCTTTGGTCTACTGTCTCCTGTCCGACCCTAACTCTGTCTGTCACCATGTCTGCCCATGTGACGTCTGGGTGTCTGGATTCATTATTCTCCCCCACAGTTTGCTATTCATTTTCACTGTTGAGGAAAAAATGAATGTACAGGAAAGTCCAACCTGTAGCATGCACTCACACACACAGCTCATCAAGATAATAATATCATCTGAAGGGACAAAGACACTCAACAAAAAAAGGCACACACACACACACACACACAGCAGGATGGAGGGGTGTAGGAGCAGCATGCACACCATGCTGAACATCATCTAGGCATCAAACAGCTACTTACACCTGTTGTTAACGCACCACTGCAGACAGACAGACACAGACAAACAATCTTGAGTGTGTGTGTGCGCGCGCGCTTGTTAAACTTCAGTACCTCTACAACTTATCGCATAGTACAGATTATAACATATACAACAATCACACAGGCAAAATGTTTGAAACATCACAGAGCTGAAGGAAACATAGATCAGTCAGACTAGACTAGACGTTAGAACACATGTACCACAATAGCAGCATGCTCAGAGGAAGAGAAGGTGTACTCACTGTAGCCCATTCCTTGGACAAAGTACTTGAAGGCTTCAGCCAGTTTGCCAGGCTGTGGGGACACACACAGAAAAGGTCAGAGTTCACACAGAAACGGTTGAATGGTGTCATGGTCTTTAGAAGCGTTGCCTGGCGAGAGAGGTGACTCACCTGGACCACCTGAGGGAGGCCGCCACAGTCAGCCATCTAGGGAGGACAAATGCATGCTCAGAATCTGAGTCAATAGACACATGAACGAACACACACACACACACGTTACCTTCAACAGGGTGGTATTGGTGGGATTCATCCTGGAGTTACACTCCACCTGTGGACCGGAGAGGGAGATCAAAAAACAGATTCACCAACCGGCTGACAGGTACAACCTAGGGAGGGAGGTGATTGGCCGATTGGGATTAGCGTTTGCGAGGAAGATAAAAGGCTGCACCTACCACGGCGTCGACGGCGGGCGCCGTGTCTCCAACCACCAGCAGAGAAGGACACCTGAACAGAAGGAGCAGAAACACAGAGCCAGTCAGGCAGGGGCCAGCAGAGGCTACCGTGTCCGTGAAGCAGGAAGAGTACCTCATCGTGTTGGCAGTGTCATCAGTCAGACCTACGATTGGCCTCTCCATCTCCAGTTCCCGGCGGCTGTCAAAACAAGCACACACACACACACACACGCATCAAAATGACGTCTCCGTGGTGCCGCTGACTGAGAACCTTGCCGTGGTGTTTGGGTCACATGCACGGCTGGAGCAGGGATCACATGGTACCTGTTGTAGGAGTAGCAGAACAGAGCCAGGTTGTCCTGGTTGATGTCCTGGGAGATGTGGAGCCTGTACGTCTGGACTATCTCCTGGTTGTCACTCAGCTCCTCCTGAGGATGGATCACACACACACACGTTGATGCAGAGTAAAAAAAAAAATCCCTCCGTTGAGACAGAATAGACAAGGCCAAACAGAGGTATAAACCTAATAGACTCCTGTAGATGCACAGCAGAGGGTTTCAAGCTGAAATGGAGAGAAAAAGAGACTCCAGTGGAAACAGTAGAACTCCAGCTGATAGACCGCCTCTACTCACATCACTGAAGTGGTGTCCCATCACAATGTCCACCAGGTTACTAGTCCAGCCGCTCAGCTGAAAAAGAAACAACCGCTCAGCCTACAGAAAACGTGTGTGTATTTGCTTGTGTGCGTGTGTGCGTACTCACCTTTGATGCAGCCCAGTCCATCCAGCCCTTAGCACAGGGGTCTACGTTGATGAGCACCAGTCCTTCCACCAGAGAAGGCTCGCTCAGCTGAAGACAGGACAGGAGGGGTAAGCATGGAGGACTAGGACAGGTCTGCACTGTGCTGTGGTGCTGGGAGCATGCATGACAGGTCTGCACTGTGCTGTGGTGCTGGGAGCATGCATGACAGGTCTGCACTGTGCTGTGGTGCAGGGAGCATGCATGACAGGTCTGGACTGTGCTGTGGTGCAGGGAGCATGCATGACAGGTCTGGACTGTGCTGTGGTGCAGGGAGCATGCATGACAGGTCTGGACTGTGCTGTGGTGCAGGGAGCATGCATGACAGGTCTGGACTGTGCTGTGGTGCAGGGAGCATGCATGACAGGTCTGGACTGTGCTGTGGTGCAGGGAGCATGCATGACAGGTCTGGACTGTGCTGTGGTGCAGGGAGCATGCATGACAGGTCTGGACTGTGCTGTGGTGCAGGGAGCATGCATGACAGGTCTGGACTGTGCTGTGGTGCAGGGAGCATGCATGACAGGTCTGGACTGTGCTGTGGTGTTTTAAGTACAGAGGACTTACTGCCAGCCTGGACAGGATGTAGGCTCCCGCTCCCACTCCGATGCCAATCACACTGGTCACCCTGGCAACGCAAATCCTCGCAATGAGTCAAATGAATGCGGACACACACACACACCTCCCTTCAGGAAGAAACACTTACTTCAGATGAGTGAGAACAGATGGAAGCATCTCAGACAACTCATCCATAGATGGATACTGGTACCTAAAAAAAACAGAGAGAGAGAGACACGAATAAGAGAGGGATCCTGCGAGTTTGGAGCAGGAAGATGAAGATGAGGAAGTGATGTCGCAGTACCCTGCAGGGAAGGGCGGGGCGTTCTCCTGCTGCCCAGGTGCATCTACGTGGACCACGGCAAAGTGGTGCGTGATCTCCTGCATGTCCTCGTAGTTGAACAGAGTGTTGAAACACGACTTGTCTGCAGAGAGACATGTACAGCTACTAGCACAGTCGTCAAGGTACGCCTACCACAGTGTTAAATGGCCAGATTTACCATAACTGTGCCAAACATCTAGATTTACCTGCTAAATCAAGTCAGTCAGCAACGTTCAATAAAGAAATATTTACCATAACACATGATTTACCATAGCAATGCAAACTAGTGCTGGTGCGGCTGGTAGAAGAGATGTGCTACTCACGGTTCAAACCGATGTCATGGTAGGTGAGAATGACAGGTCGGTTGCCCTTGGGAACACCCCTCATAGTCACATGCAGTACGCCATGGAGGGTCTCAATGTCATGCTCCTGTCAACCAATAACAGCACACGTTAGGGCCTTCCAACCAATCATACACAAGGGCTGGGGCCTGTTGACCAGATCTTTTCAAGGTTAGCTCCATCATGTGTACACCCACACCCCAACACAAACACACATCCTTGCAGCGGCCCAGATATGGTTAGCTGGCGTCTTAATCCAATTATCCGTCGATGGAAATATCTGCCTCTAATACCTCATTAATATCTGTTTATGGGTCAGAGACACACACACACGCACAGACACGTTAAAGAGAAGACCTTGGGAAGCCTGCAAACAGAACAGGCAAAGTTTACATGTAGCGTGCCTGTGTGTTTTGAGACGGTAGGCTCTTCCAGCAAAAAATTCAAGGCACACTATCCTGGTTACCATGGCGACTGCTCAGCAATAGAGAAATAAAAACGGGTGATCTGCCCTTCTCTCCTCCTCCCCTGTCCTCCCCCCCCCTGCCCTCATTGCCTTAGCCCTTTTCTTTTCACAACGAGATTATATCGCCCCCCTTCCTCATCGGTATGTTGAATGCAGATATGTCACCCCCACCCCCGCTCCCAACCTCAGTCAACAAGCTGCAATAAGAGGACTAAGAAGCCCCCCTTCATCAACTTCACCCACACACAAACACGGCTGCCTTCACTGAAACAGGCCGGCCGGGAGCAGCCTCACTTAACACATGAGCAAACAGCACCAACACCTCAGCACATAACACCCAGTATCAGCCGACATCAACTACTGGCACTTTATACGCCCTCGGCGGCTAACACAAACTAGCACGAGCCGGCGGCAGCTTCCACTCACCACTCCAATGACTGAACAGGCAATCTGGTTCAGGTCCAGAACGGCCGTCATGGTGTCACCAGAGAGACGCGGGCAGAGACGGGCACGGAAGAGGAGCGGACGGGAGAGGAGATAGAGAGGAGGAATGGAGGAATGAGGAGAGGAGTCGAGCAGGGCGGTGGCTGAAGGAGGGAGGGCCGGCAGGAAAGCAGAGAGGAGGAGAGACCACCGGAGAACAGAGAGCTCAGCCCAGCAGGGACGAGCGGAGGGTTTCTGATGGCAGCAGCTGCTCTCCAGGCAGGGGAGAGAATGTGTGGAGAGGGAAGGAGAGAGGCACGACTGAAGGAGAGAGCTAGCGAAGGCTGTCAAGGTGGGGTGGAGAAAGAGAGAGAAGAGAGAAAGGGGGAGGGCGGGGGGAGCGAGGAGTTTTCTGGCTGGCTAAACACAAAGCCTCCATGGCCGTCTGTCGTCCGTGAGCCCAGGGTGAAGGGATTAGTAAGGTCAGGTGGACTAAGGGGGAGGAAACAGATGAGGGGACGGATAAGGAGGAACCGAGGAGGAGGAGAGAGGAAGAGAGAGTCAAACTGCAGAGGTTCCTACCTTAGATAACGGAGTATGGAGGAGGAGGAGTAGTGAGTAGGGGGGGCGGAGGGGGGGAGGGGCAGGCATGTTCTGCAGCAGAGCAGAGGAGAGCTCGCCAGCCTAACTGCTCCAGGTGCTGGTTGCAGACGTCTGCAGTTCAGCACAGCTGCTCTAGAGGGCGCCACAAGACTTCACACTTGGAAGTACCATCCAGAATGCCACACCATTTCTGTACCAACTCTGATTGTTTTCATCAGTTGTGATTGACCTAATCCTGTGTGTGTTCCAGCTGGTAAGGTTGGAGTTGGGTTGTCATAGAGACAGGAAGAGAGCAGTAACATCCTCCCTGGAGTGAAGGCATTTCCATGACAACCAGCTTCTCGACTGCTTGCACGCATCGCGTTGGATAGCCATGCACTTTTACCATAACAAGCCTCTTCCATCAGGCAAACCACCACCTTACCCATACACACACCTATCTTAAAAACAACTTTAGAACACCTACTACATTCTCAATCCCTCACCCATACTCGCACACCATATGCATCTCACCACTCAAATCCTCACCCACAAACCCTCCCTCCAATGAATTAGCCATGCACATCTCTCTTCCACTAACACACTTCCTTACCCCCCCACCCACAACTCCATACCCTTCCCCATTAGCTCACCTGACAGTCAAAGTCCTGGAAGTTCCGGCCGCCCTGGAGAGAGAGGAGACAGTGTGAGCCACCATGCTTTTGCACACGGTCCCTCATCAGGCAACAGATTCACACATCAGTAAACACAATGATCCCACTGACAGGAACCTCCCCCTGACCTGGTTTGTGAGCAGGGGTTTGATCTCAGTCAGCTGGACATCCTGGAGCTCCTCCATGATAGGCTGTCACAGCTGGCAGTCACACCTCAGACAGAAGTGGATTTGGGATGGAAGCCGAATGCAGACAGCACACTGTTCACACAAATACACACGCACGAGCAGCAGTGTTAAGGCTGGGTCACAAGAGAAGGAGAAATATCAAAAAGAATATTCACGAGCTGTTAAATGCCTGATGATGATGCCCCCCCCCTCCCCCTCCCCCCCCCCTCCCCCTGGTGTAACTGTGCTCACTGATAGGCAGCCAGGGGAGCTGCTCCTGGGAGGAGCTGTCTGCCAGCCTTCTCTACTGGGGCAAAACATGTCTAATCACAGAGCTCAGCCTAGATTACATCTACCCAACCTAGAATACATCAGACAGGCAGATACAGGCAATCTGACAGAGACATTCAGGGAGTCGTTGTCTTCCT
Organism: Osmerus mordax; assembly: GCF_038355195.1. Lineage (NCBI taxonomy): Eukaryota > Metazoa > Chordata > Actinopteri > Osmeriformes > Osmeridae > Osmerus > Osmerus mordax. Next base: position 7,048,796 of record NC_090056.1, on the reverse strand, counting down.
GTCCGACTGTCTGTCCGTCTACCTGTCTGTCTGCCTTCAGTCCACAAACCAGGTCAGGTTAGGTTAAGTATTTATCTTCAGATCATCTAGTTTACCGTCTCTAAAATGCAACCATCCATCAAGGTTTTGACAGCCAGTTAACATGAGCTGCTGTTGTATCCCTAGTTAAATTAAAAGTCAATATATCGATACGCGCATTAGTTCTATGGACACTACTTAAAGTTAACCTTCACAGCAACATAGCTTTAGATTATGTTAACTAGCAAGCTAATTTAATGTCTATCTAACGTAGCTATAGCTGCAGCAGCTAGCCTTGCTAGAATTAGCAAGCAAGCGGACATCAGTCTCTGTCCAGAGACAAACACTACCTCTAATTAGACTAGCTTTATCTTGCATGATAACGCCAGATCAGGATGCAACCAGATCAGGCCCTCTTAAAACCAACGGTGTCAAAGCTAGTCTTGATGGGTAGACTAGCTACAGAATTCAGAATTCATTAGAAACGCCAAAGACATGGATGAAGTGTAGCTAGCTAACGTATTGATGGAAAACTAGCGCAGCCAGCAGCAGACGTTTTACTTGCTAGCTGTCACTCCTATCTAAGTCGACAAATCTTCCCAAGCTGGCTAGGTAGCTGCATTATGTACACAAGTGCAGTTTTGTACTCACCAGTTCTGTGAAGATTTTGAGCTAGATGCTTGCTAACTGCAGATTCAGGTGTATGTCTATGAGGGTATTTGACTGCTAGCTGGTGGTTGTGTCAACTGCTCCACGCGGACTGAGCTTATGGGGCGGAGCTTCTCAACCCCTCCGACTCGTAAGCTTTTTAAATAGCGTTATTCTATGTTCTGTTCTTGACGTCTCTATTTATTTTCAGCATCAGCATCAACAACAACCCACACGTGATTTGGAGTCACATTTTTTATGTAATGGAATTGTTTCAAAACATCAGTTCTGTAAATCTTTCACGATTGGGGGGTGGGGGTAGCTAGATGAGATAAGGCTATTAATGACCTGCTTATCATGCACAGATACCGATAACAGGGACTAGTTAGATATAACAATCTAGTCAGTTGAACTTGTTCGACCCAGACTAAAATGAATGTCCAATGAATCTCTAAATCTTTGTTTTGGTGTGGAATAGCAATCACAACTCGGCCATAAGGTACAGGCCTACTGCTGTGCCTGTACATACTGGGCCATCTGCTATACCCACCTGCCATACATACAGCAACACGCACACAACACTGACTGTCCTGCTAATCTCTTACGGACACGCCATTTGACTTCTGACACCTATTGCCACGATACACAATGACAAATTAAACTTCGAGAAAAATAAATTACTCATGGCAAAAACACAAAACATGACAAATATAAGGACACAAAATACACAAAACTTCTAATATGTAGGTAGCACAAATCTTACATGTTTAAATTATGCAAGGTACAGTATAAATGTGAAATCGGAGTTATCGCTAACCATACTTTTGTTCTTATGTGCAGCACAGTGGCTTTTACATCCTTGAAAAACCTACTACAAGCTTGTTTTGGTACATTCCTAATCTGGGACTGAGGCAGTTTCTGTGCTAACTTGGAAACTATAAAACACCTGCCAATAACAAAATATCTAAACGTAATTTAAAATGTTGGTATGACATTTATTTTAGGGTGGCAAATATCTTGTTTCAAGACTTAATCTTAAACCTACAAATTGTTGTTACTCATAACTGTAAAAAGCATTTCAATAAAAGTCTAACTGCAAATATGCTTAGGACAATCAATCAATTATCTAATTATATGAGGCCTCTTTAACAACATGTGATATCCATAAAAATCTATATTTCTTACAAAACTAAAGAAGACCATGGCCTTCATCAAATCTATATTCTACACATCCAAAACTCTACAGCAATATAAAGTATGAATAATAACCATGAATACTGAAGCTTATGCTAATATTCACTGGGGGTTCCAGTCTGTGTGGCGTGGAGGATCAGTCCACTTCCTGGCTTCCTCCAATATGGCTTTAAATAAGTGCTACTAACCAAGAGCATAGGAACGAGGAATGTACAGTGGCCACAGTTCAGATTGTTATCCTAACGCAGGTGGAGTGGAGGCCTGAAGGGGACCCTCTCCGTTCCCCTGTGGAGTTCAGCTCAATTACTGGATCTCTACACCCGTTTTACAAATGATACGTGGCAATAACATTGCTCAGTCTCGCCCCCTGGAGGAGCAACACAGAGAGATGCGCTGCACCGTGCCCAGATCTGCCAGCAGCCGTCTGATTCGCTGCTTGAGCTGCGGGAGGCGGGCCAGAGGGTCAGGAGGCTCCAGCTCTCCAGTGTGGTCCATCCAGCTCTCCAACACTGAGGGGGGAGAGAGAGAGGGAGAGAGACACCTCAGTCCACTTGTCTCACAAAACGGCCACGTAGGAGAATTGTCACCGTATCAAGTTACCCAGATCAGGAACAGATCAGACAGGGTCTCACCATCCAGCTCCTTCTCTATGAAGTCCATCCTGTGTGTGAGCTGGTTCTGGACGGCCTGAATGTGATCCAGCAGGTTCAGCTGCCACTGCTGCTGCTGCCCGCGCTCCACTGCTGCCACACAGGGGGTGGGACGGGCTGTGTCTGTGTGTGTGTCAATGTGTGTGCTTGTGTGCGTGTCAGGTTGTGTGCTTGTGTGCGTGTCAGGTTGTGTGTGTGTGGGATTGGCTTCTTCTGAAGTCTCCAGATGTCCTCTGTTCCACTTTTCCTCATCGACCAGTAACTCCTCTGCCTAAAAATAACACAAATACATTTAGCCGTAGTCCCAGTTCTGGAAAAGAGCATGCGTGCACCAGTCTCACTTAATCTCTGCCAGGTAGCTTACTCAACAGTCTCACAGTGACATACAGAGCGTAGGAGACGAGCTCGAGAGAGTCGTGTTGTCCCCAGGTCCTCGTAGAAGGCGGCTCACCTTGTTTGTGTGCAGGGCGGGGGTCTTGGTGGTGGCGGGGTATGTCTCTGCGGAGCCTCCGTAGATCAGATCCTCGCTGCGGCGGAGACTGTGCTCCAGTTCGGAGCCGCGCGTTTCCACCGCCAGGGCTCCTGGGTAGTACGCGGTCGTCTTCTGGTAGCAGTGCTCACTGCTGATGTAGGAAGTGTGGAACGAGGCAACGCCCGCGTCCTTGTCAGAGGAGGCGGGGAGGGCTGCTGCCTCCTCTTCAGGCTGGGCTGTGTGGACCGGCCAGGACTCCAGCCCCTCGCCCTGCTTCCAGGGCTGCTGCCACAGCCTCAGGTCGGGATGGGAGTCTGTTCTAAACGCAGGTACACACAAACTATCAGTTCACAGTGCATGGGGGGGGACCTCACGCTTGACCCTTGACCCCGGGACTCACTGGAGGACGCTGATCTTGAGCTGCAGGCCGTGGAAAAGGAGGAAGAGCTGCTGCAGGTCTCCGAGCAGCTGGTGGGTGGCCGCCATCTTGCTGGCGTTGTGTTGGGAGTAGTTCTCCTCCACAGACGACAGGCCGAACATGCAGCCACTGCTCAGCCAGTCGCTGTCGTACAGGTACCGGTGGCTCTGACGTTGCCCTGAGGAAGCCCACGGATCACAAACACGTTATAGGCCTAGGCCTACACACAGTGTAGTTAGCGCACACGCACCGTTTGTTTCTTACCTGCCATCTCTCTGCAAGCATAGCAAATGTATATCTCAGGGACGTTGTCCTCAAACAGGCCCATGCACGTGCCATGCTGCCAGCACAAACACTGGTCACACTGGAACACACAGTTACCATGATGACATATTGCTACTCGGCAAGGTTGGCATGTGTGATTGCGTGTGTGCGCGTTGTCCTGTGGGCTTCACCTGAATCATGAAGTCGTTCTCTTCTTCGACCTCACACACACAGCGCACCATGTCACAGTCGTGTGTTGCTGTGGTGACACTCTGCTGAGACACGGGTGTGGTCACATCCAGCTCCTCCTCGCTCCACTCAGCGCTGACTGTTGAACAATCACTGTCTTCCTCTGTCGGGGGGGGGGGAAGAAAGAAACATGGACCAATAGGATTTTGACAAACCACCAGGAAGTCCAATAACACACAGGTAGACAAGAGCTTGTATGGACCTACACCCGCTGGCTTTTGAAGACCCACAACCTTGTTATAGCAAGTATGTAAGCAAGACATGGCTGGGCTGACAGCCTAAAAACACAGTTTGGGCCTGATGGAGACCTCATTCATACACCCTGCCTACAAAATGTTGGTCACAATTAAAGGAATATAATCGGTCTACAACAGTAATTGTACGGTTCTAGCAGTTACAGTCTGGTAATAGGGCAGGAGTGTGTGTGTGTGTGTGTGTGTGTGGGCTGGGGGAGGTGGGGGTACCCACCATCAAGGTAGGCATCGTGTTTCAACCTGGAGGTCAGAGGTGAAGGTGTGTGTGAGAGGCGGGGCTGGGGAGAGGATAGAGTGGAGCCTTGGTTTTCACTGCGGGAATTTTCTGTCGGAGGGAACGACAGGATTGGTCAGCCACACAAGCAGGTGTACGCACACACACACACTTACACACACACACAAGCTCACACACACACCTGACTTGGACCTCTTTTTCTTCTTCTTCCTCAGCACGACACGGAGGAAGTTTCTATCTCTCTTCTGTTTGACCTTCAAACCTAGAAAATAGAGAAACAGCCAGACGGTCGGTAAATAACAGTCAGCATGAGTGTGTATGCAGCCCGACGAGTGAGACGGACTTCCGGTCCGGAATATTCCAGTCAGACTAAAGTGGCCCTGCTTGCTCTCCATCTAAACATGGCTCTGGGTTCCCAACCTGGTTCCGTGGTGCTCAACTCTCTGTCGTCGTGCGGGTGGTTGTTGTTCTGCTGGTTCTCCTTCCGCCTCTCGCTCAGGAATCCCCGCCCCTCCGACAGGGCGTGAGTCCTCGTGGGCGTGTCCTGGCCGGCCGCCTGCAGCCCACCGGCCGGCTGGTCGTCTTCGTGATAATACTTGACGTGGTAGTGCAGCAGGGACGCCTTTCTGAAGGACTTGGTGCAGCCCGGAGCCTGACACTTGAAGGGGTTGTGGTCCAGCTCAATGGACAGGATGGGAGGCGGCTGGTTTTTAATCACTCTGTACACTGGAGAGAAGAGGAACGTTCAAATCACTGGGTGTGTTTCGGGGGTTTGCGTCGGACGTGCGTGTCATAGTGCGGCTGCACTTACGGGGTTCTCTGCTGTACTTGTGTGTGGTTGGCAGGTGGACTTGGCGCTTCAGTACAGTCTCTGTTGTGGCAAAGATATGAGTCAGTACTGTAGAGTCAGAGAGGGGGGGGGTGGAGTCAGTAGAATCAGAAGGGGAGGGAGTCAGTACTGCAGTACCGACCTGTGTCTGGCGAGGCTTCAACAGAGGCCTGGATGTCTGTCTGAGAGGCGCTTAACACTGAAGTTCCTGGGACCGCCTCTGATCTAACCTGCTGAGTTTGGGATCCACTGCTTCTGCCTGGGGAAGGAGGAGACCAGATAAATAAATAAACAGCAGGCGATGGCGGACAGCCACGCAGAAAGGCAGGCCTGAAGACAGTCATACCTCGACTGCTGCCTGGCCTCTTCCTCTTGGTGCTGTAGAGGAGTGATGAGGAGCCCCTCCTCCTCTTCCTGGGCTCCGTTCTGCTTTGCTGGGACCCTGGGGAAAAGGGATGACAACGTCGGCACATTCTATTTGAGGCCAATTAAAGCTCCCCACCTGGCACCCCGCTCTCCCCTCTCCCGCTCTGTACCTGCAGGCTGCGTAGGCTTGGCCGGTGGCGTGTTTCCTGCAACTTCCTCCCCCGGCTTTCTGTGCATGTCTTCTTCACCTCTCTTCTCCACCTCCACCTTCTCCTCACTCGCTCCGTTCTGCTCGGATGCGTCGCCCCCTGCTGGGCGAGTCTCTGTCTGGTCTGATTGATTCTTCTCCAGATTTCGGGCTCTCTGGCTGGCTCTTCCAGTCTACACACACACACACATCATTTGACATTTCAAATCCAAGCATTTCACTGTGAAGCAGACAGCGGGGGGTCCAGTCCCTGATTCAGACCCATCAATCACTCCAAATAGTTGATCGGACCTCTTTCTTAGATGACTTCACTTTGGTTGCCTTCACTTTCTTCACCACTCCATCATTGAACTTCACCGTGTAGGTATCTGAAGAAACATGTTCAGACAGAGCAACATTAGCCATTGTACTCTTTCAGAAACACGAGTAGCGACAGCCACACCAGATGAAGACCTCCGGACATTTCCCCAGTAGATGACATTGCTAACTGGCTAGAGGAGACTAGGGTTTCTAAGTCCTTGCTGACAGAGAGGGAGACAGACAGACCCACCATCTTGGTTGACCTGCAGGATCCTGGCTGGGTAAAAGCGACAGTCAGACCAGCACGCCTGCACACGCTCGTTCACCCGGAACATCTGACAGGGCGGAACAGCAGGACAGATCCTCAGTGAACACACACACTGTGATACCAAGCAAAACCCTGCAGCCACAAACACACCTCCAGGAGGAATCCTAGAGCTCCTCCTGCTGATGCTAACCTTCTCTCCTCTGATTGGACAGTGACTGTGTACTACCCTTCCCCTGACATCAGACCCAACAGAAGAGGAGGGGAAGAGAAGGCAGGAGATAGAGGTGATGGTGGGACAGTACAGTAGAGGGCAGCCCCTGTAGACTACATCATGTTCCTCCCCCCCTCCCTCTCCTCACCGGCGTGGGCCGGGGCTCCTGAAGCCCCTCCCTCCTCAGCTGGACGCGCTCCAGCGGCCGCAGGCAGGCGGAGTTCCAGTCAAACCACTCGTCATAGCGATGGCTCCACTGGCGGTAGTGGATCAGCACTTTCTCCTGCCCCAAGTCAATCTTCTCGATAGTGGCACAGTACCTGTGGAGAGGAGAGGGGGATGTGTTGTAGGGTGGAGTAGACGGCTACATACAGCATAGATCAGGAATGCGAGGGAACACACTGTGGTCAGTCATTAACAGGGTGACTCCAGTCTAGGTTCTGTTTGCACGCATTTATCAGCGAGCTGAGCTGGATGGAAAGGGAGTAACACCCGACAAGAAATAGTCCTCCTCCATCAAGAGATAAGACACTAAAATGGTCTTCTGCAAATTATCTGAGACATGAAGGTCAGAGAGCTCATTTTGAAAGTGAACACAGAGATACAAATGTATGTGTGTTGGTCTGGCATACTTACACTACATACTGACATGTACAAATCACCTTGTTTGTGCATCAGTTGAGTGAGAGTCATGGTGGTCATTTAAATGTAGTTTATAACCATGATACTATGTATAATACACTGACCCTTTGTATTCATGTAGGCGTGGACCACTAGAAAGTTTGCTACTCACCAATTTTTCTGGCTGTCACGAGCCTCTAACTGAGCCCCCACCTCAAACTGGATCCCTCGTCTCTGGGGGGGACTGTTAGTCATCCTGGCGACTTGCTTACCTCCTTGTTGGGGGTGTCGGGGTACAAAACATTTTTTTTTTAGACAAGATGCTTATTAAACAAAATTCTACAATGTAGGTGCATTTTGTCCACACAGAATAGATGCTTTGTTTTTATTCACCACATTTTTTCTATTAGAATGCTCCGCCCACCGGGTGCACCACCGGTATAAACGAACATACCCAATCTATGACAGAGGCCTGACAGCTGTCAAATGGCGCGCTCGCGGGTTTAACTTTTTCAGACAACAGACATCTGATGAGCAACACACTATATGTGCATTTAAATACGTCCCTTGGTTACTTCTTAGATTAAAATTGCTATTTTATTTTATTGATATGCGACTTTTGACATTTTAGGGGACAATATGCATGCACCGTAGGCAACCTGGACATGACTCGCGGGCCTCTTTCCCCAAATAATTTGTTATTATTTTCTGTCTATAAGTTTGATAAACAGCATGAAATGTATTTCTGATGTGAAAAAAACTCAGTTACAAAAGGAACAATAGTAGTCTGTACGCTCATGACCGCGGCCGCTGAAATCAAATGACCTGATTGGTCATAAAATGATGAAAGATTTTGATTCAGATGTTTCATTGGACACTGTTACTGTCAATCAAGCATCTACGACATCTTCGGCTGGGCCGTTTAGCTTTATTGCATTTAACAAGCTCGATAAAAACCTTTCCCGCAATTGATCTACTAATGGTAGTAAGGATACAGTGAAGTAAAGAAAAAAAAATTCTCACTTAATCTGAGCTGTGTTTCCATTTCCCAAATAAGATGTTCAACGACTGCTAAAGCAACGCAAGGTATACGTTCTAAAACTCCTTGCCAGGCATCCTTCACGCGTGTTGAAGTTTCTTGCTAGCTTAGCCCGTTAGCTAATGTTATCTATAAAATAAGCATCTAACGTTACCGTATGGATTGTACTGGAACTTTGACTTCCATATAACAGGAATATGGCTGCATTGAAATCAAGTATTAATAAATACAATAATGAAAGAACGATACTTTACCTCGTGCTCCCTGTTGTTTTTCTATGGTGTGTGACGCATGCACTTGCACGAATCCTTCGAGAAACGTGGGGCAGCTCGCGCGGACGAAACGAGGTGAATCGTTGTCTACAAAGCGTACTCACGCGCATGCGCGGAAACTACACTGAATCATTAGGGTTTCAAGATCGAAATCGTACATTGAGAAAGGAAAAACGCAAGAGAAAGAAAAAGCGATTAGATACCTGTGTCTTATCCCTTAAACGTTTTATTGTTACCAGTAAATGAATGCTGTGGCATGATTAATAACCAAGTTTATTGCTTTTTTAAGTTGAGATGTGTGCGTGAAATGTAAAATGCGTTTTTCTTACAATCCTCAAGAGGGCAGTAGAGGACAGTAGCCACAAACACTCGCCTACAGCGTTGAAGTTTTCATCTGACTTTCTTTCTCCGTTACTATGGACTCTGATCCCATGCTATTTCTTCAACTCTGCCGACTGATTGTGTTTATGTGTATGCGTGAGGTGTGCCTAATGTCACAATAACAGTCAAGATGCATTCTCTAAACGTAAGACCCTGTATACTGTACAAATATAACTCCAAACACACGGAGAGATTCACACATACAATGGAAATAAAACTAAGACACGTTTATGAATTCCTAAATTTACAAACAGGATTTTATCAATTACTCTTGAAATGAATGTATTCACAGAATCAAAATGGACATTAAAAATCTAAATATGTCACAGCAAAGTCACAGTCGCACCCTGAAAAGAACGCATTTACCAAAGCCATCAGTAGCGGTCAGGAACGGAGGGAGGGAGGTGTGTGTGGTGGTGGCGGGGAGGAGGGGGAGGGGGGTTACAGCAAAGAAAGGGTTAACAGCCAGCTAACCAGGCTCAGCACAACCGCTCATTACAGCTGCTTCTGCTTACACAGACACAGACACACACGCCTCTCATAGCCTCCATATGAGGGCCAGAGCCACACGGTTACCACAGCTTAAATGCAGCTGAGGCCAACCAGCGTCTGGAAGCCCCAACACAAGGTCTGCACACAGTAGCATCACCCTGCTTTCTCTTTCACCAGGACTACAAGGCCTTCGTGTCACAAACTACTATAATGTCCTATTGTTGACAGGCCAACCGTGGTAGATGTAAAACAGGCAGATCATACAATATCCAGTGGTAGGACGGAGAGAGACAAGAGATTGGTTCAGATGTCTAGTTGGGAACTGTGATTGGTTCAGAGCACCAGAGGAGACAGTGATTGGTTCAGATATCCAAGGGGACCTGTGATTAGCTGTGTGATGGGGGGGGGGGGGGGGGGGGGCAAGCAAGGTCATGTGATGCTGGTGATGTCAGTGGTGTCCAGGTGGACGATGAGCGTGCGCAGGAAGGACATCTCTCTGCGCGTGTTCTGGAAGATGACCAGCGGCTCATCTGATTGGCAGCGCAGGCAGTTTGGGGCCATAACCATGGCAAGGTTGTTGACATCCATCTTTGTCTTACTGACATTGACTGGCTGGGCAAACACCTGGAGCATGGGAACAAGGGGGGTCACTTTAGAATGCAGATACTGTGCGCATGTGTCTGTGGGAGGGTGAAGGGTTGTGTGTGCATGCGTGTGTGGCTGTGTGTCTGTGTGTGTGTTACCTGTAGGAAGTGGATGAAGTAGCAGAGCACCAGTCTGTTCAGTTCCGGCAGGGACTGGACCACTCGGACAGCAGACTCAGGGTCGTCATGGTTACTAATACAGTCCTGATAGAAACTCTGAGGGATGAGAGGCTCCTCCAGCTCCCGGTACCACAGTTTCAACAGAGACGCTGCCGACACAAACACACACACTCACTCAATACAGTCACTAGTGTTTGTGTGGCGTGTGTGTGAGAGGTCTGTGTATGTGAGGTAGTGTGTGAGGTTGTGAGTAATAGTTACCAGGTACGTTTGGGTCCGGGAGGTTTTCTGGAATGTTCCACTGGTCGACCTGAAGCTTCAGAGCATTGACCTCATCAATGTCCCCTGGAACCCTGCAGAGCACACACACGCTCTTACTACCTCAGCTAGCGAAGGGGGGACAGTAGGTGTGTGTACAGAGGTCAAGGTCCATGTCTGTGTGTGTGTGTGCAGACCTGAAGATGCCCTCCGTGTGCGCCCCCCCGAGGGCCAGGACGGCCAGGGAGAGCTGGACCTGCACCCAGGGCAGGCGGCGCTCAGGGTAGCTGAGGGCCTGGCGCTCCATCACCTCCTCCAGGGAGGAGCCGAACAGAGAGGGGGTGACGATGGCCCTGCGGCCCTGACACAGCTCCTCCAGGCTGGGCTTCCTCAGGCCCTGTAGTGGGGGCAGGGGTGGAGGTACTCTGTAGACACACAGACTTTTGCAACATGTAGCATCCTGTCCCGCCCACTATACTCCCCCCCATGTGACCTCCATCCTCCCCTCACCTTCTTGCCTCCTGTGAGTGCCACCTTCTGCAGCTTGCGGTAGCAGTACTTTGCATAAGTGCTGATTGGTAGTCCTGTCAAGACAACAATAGAGGGTATTATGCAAACACACACACACGCACACACAACCACAGACTATCGGAATCTTTGCCGCAGCACTAAGGAAGGTGTGTTGCTGTGGAGACTCACCCTCCTCTTCCTCCCCCTCAGTGTTCTGTTTCCTCTTCTTCCTGGACTTGGAGTTCTTCTTACTCCTCGCGTCCTCCTGCTCCGCCATGCGCCACGTGACTGAGAACACACACCAGTTAACTCACACTGTCTCTAACACACCAGTATGGTTAACTCACACTGTCTCTAACACACCAGTATGGTTAACTCACACTGTCTCTAACACACCAGTATGGTTATCTCACACTGTCTCTCACACACCAGTATGGTTAACTCACACTGTCTCTCACACACCAGTATGGTTAACTCACACTGTCTCTAACACACCAGTATGGTTAACTCACACTGTCTCTCACACACCAGTATGGTTAACTCACACTGTCTCTAACACACCAGTATGGTTAACTCACACTGTCTCTAACACACCAGTATGGTTAACTCACACTGTCTCTCACACACTGCCATGCTCGCATTCAGGCACATCCTCGAACACACACCCTGACCTCTACGGCCTCTAGAAATGAAAGACAGACGACCAAGCTACAGAGCACTCTCACGGCTACTCAAGTGTGCACCCCCTCTGCTACCCCCCGCCCCCCATACACACACCCCCTGCTCTTTGCTGCTTCCTACTTCTCACCTCCCCACCCTCCTCCTCCCCCCTGCATCCTGTTTGAATTGGACCAGGTCCCAGGTCAGTGTTGTCTGGTTGTGTGTTTCTGACCAGCCAGGACATCAACAGGCCTCTGGGCTGCTCACCACTCCTTGAACTCTCTGGCTCTCCAACTTACTGTGAATCACTTAGGACCAAGGATAAAAATATACTTGTTGCGTGACAAATAATGTAATAATTAACCGCAATACTCATATTACAATGCTTAGGAGGTATGGTACAAACCTCCTGAATAACCATTTATTATTTCCTCGAAGAGATGCTAATCTCTTAGTGATGTGCAAACAAGGAATTTTTACATTTTGTTATGATATTTAAACTTTCCTCTCAGCAAAAAAAGTTCAAAAATGTTCCTCCACAAAACATGCTCCCTAACCCACCCTCCATCTAACTCCAATCCCAGAACTACAACTTTGCCTCGGTGTTATCTTCGCCGATATCTCAAACAGAACTGGTAGTGCTGCCTCCAGTCCCGCCTCCTGAACACACACACACACACACACACACACATACTCACTCATGTCGTCGTGGCTGGGCTCCATGTGTTTGTGGATGTAGGCCTGCAGGTAGCGTGTGAACGAGGCAGAGGGGGAGAAGAAGGCGAGGCAGATGGCCAGAAGCTCCCAACCGGCCCGCAGGCTGGCCAGCCCCGGGTTATCTGTGGTCTGTTTGACCAGCTGGACGTACAGCTCGTCCCTCAGGCCCTGCACGCTCCAGCCCCAGGTCACCAGGGTCAGCCCCGAGTTGTGGGGGGGCAGGCGTCCGGAGCGGGGCGAGCACTCTCCCATGTACACCTGCACCAGCCGGAACATCTCACACGCCTGCTTCCTGAGGGCGGGGCCACAGCTCGCCAGCATGGGCTTCTTGATGGAGGCGGGACTCCAGGCGAGCATGCTGGCCAATGAGAGGCGGCGGCGGAAGAGTCCCTGGGTGTGCACGTTGAGGTTCTGGTTGGCCCATGCCTCTATGCTGCTGTCTGGGGGGGGCTGGCTCCGGGGGGTGTACTGGTACACTCCTCCCCCTCCTCCAGCCCCACCCCCCCTCCTCCCCCCCACCCCTTGGCTACGGTCTCTTGCGACCACCTGCCCAGTGACACCCTGCGGTTGGGAGGGTTCCATCTGCCCCCGGCCCTCCACACTTCCTGCCTGCAGAGGAAGAGGAGGGATTCGTCAGAAACACACCATACACACCTCTCTTACTTTAACAGTGAGACACACACGGACCACACTAGTTCATTGTTTGGACAAGGTCCCACATCCCAAGCCTGCCAGGGCGTAACGCCACATTGACTGCTAATTACAGTTAAATAAATCCTTGGTAATTATGTTAGTTTGTTTGACAAAAGAGCCACTATTACAGACCAGTCCTGCTAATCCCATCTGTCTGGTAGCCCACGAAGCCCTTAGTTTTCCGTTCTCGGCGGGAATTCCACGTGGACGGCTATAGTAATTTCCATGACTGTAGAGTTCAGGACCCGGACTGCAATGGTGTTGTTAGAACTGTGTGTAAAACTATGGACTGCGGCGCTCCAGTGGAATGTTTTGATTCTGCAACAGGAAGCTTGACGCTGCATTGTTCCTGCAGCAACAGGATGGGGGAGGTGGGGTCTCTAATATAGAACATTTCCTTAAGCCTGGAGCTATGACAGCAAACAAACAAACACACACACACACACAAACATACACAAACACGATACCTGACAAGGGTTCTCTGGTGAGGACAGGATGCTTGCGTCCAGCGACATCTTCTTCCCATAGGTCGGTTTATAACAGACCTCGCCATCTGCGGCCAGGGTTGAGAGGGCCGAGTCGTCATGGTTATTGGCGGAGGGGGTCAGAGAGTGGCTGCTGGACGTCAGGTTGTCCCGGGGTCCCCCAGGTCTGGCCAGGGCCTGCAGGCTGCTGCGGGGGGTGGAGCCCTCTGACAGCTGCGTCTCCAGACTGACCCTGCTGTCTCTCTTGGCCATCAGGCGCTCGCTCACCACGCTCAGCTCTCCACTGCTGCCCAGCGAGCCGGGCCGAGCCCCGGCCACGCCCTCCAGCGCCCGCCTCCTCCTCCTCACGCTGGGGGAGGGCCCTGTGGAGTATCCTGAGTCCTGGTAGGTCACAGTGGCAGGGGCCGGGTACTCCTGATTGGCGAGGCTGTTCTGTCGACTGTGGCGCAGCTCCATGTTCCTTCGGACGCTGGCCTCCAGGAGGCGCCAGGACGCCGCCTTTTCCAGGCTCAGCTCCCTGGTCTGGGGCTGGGGCTGGGAAGAGGTAGAGGGAAAAGCAGGGGAAGGAGATCCCCATGTTTCATGATCTGGGGCGTCTGTGGGCGTCTGGGGCAAGGGTGGTGAGGGCAGAGCGGGTAAGGAGGGCAGGGGGGGCGGGGAGAGGGGGTACTGAGGGCTGGGGTGGTAGAGGGCAGCAGTCTTACAGACGGCAGGCTCCACGTTCACCATGTGTTTGATGCACTCCCGTCCCGCAGGGCTGTACTCCGTGTCGGAGGGGTGTCGGGTGTGTCTGCGCGGGGGCTGGGGGGCGGGGTACTGCAGCAGCCTGGTGTGGGCCAGCATGTCCGGGGGAGGGTCTTCATAGATGGGGGGCTCATGGGGAGGCTCGTCGTAGATGGGGGGGGCAGCCTTGCTTGAGACGGGCGTGTGTTTTGGCTCCATCTTGGCTGGAGGGCGGGGTCTGTCACCGGGGGCGGAGCCACCAGGACTCCCAGGACGGACAAGACGTTGGGAACCAGTGAGGCTAGCTGATTGGTTCCTGTCCGCGTTGCTGACCTTGACCAACATGGCGGCCTTGGAGCCTGGGGCAGGCTGCCATCTTTGAGACGTCCCTCTGACACAAACACAACGTGGGATTCATTCAGTAAAGGTTGTGCAAGAAGTTGGGGAAGAAACAGTTCATCTGAAAGGCCACAACGACACAATGGAAACAAGCCCTGACTCAGCTTAACAAACAGGAACATACACGCACACCTACATGTACACACTTTCCAGAACTTTATGGAGTGTTTATAGGAGAAACAGAGAGAGGAAAGCAGTTTTTCCACATCAGCTGGCTCCACGGGGGAAACAGGAATTCAACAACTCTGGCAGCGTCAAGTCTGGTCTGCCAACTCAAACTGTCTATGACCTGGCTTAACACCACACTATACTACAGCATTCTACTTAGTCCACAACTGGACTAAGTAGAAGCCAGTACACACTACACTAAGCCAGTACACACTAAGCCAGTACACACTACACACCACCGCCCTACCCTAGCACACTCTGGCGCCCAGCCATGTTCTTATCACCAAAAAAAGAAGCAATAAAAGTTATTATAATAACGTCTAATCGTAACGTACGGACTTCACAAACATGCTTCTTAACAACACATCACTTTTTTCCGGATCACATTATTAATGATTGTTAACGATTCAACTATTTTGTATCCAGTTAGTACATTATCAGGTGGCATTGCATTATCCGTTGCTACAGGCCCTGATTGAAATACTGCTCCACTCCACTCCGATCACCTCGTCCTCCCATCCTCCTCCTGTTTCCCCCCCACCCCCCCACCCCGCTCTGCCACCCCCCTCCCCCCTCCCCCCCAGCCTACTGTGATGGGAGCATACAGACCTGTGTTTCCAGGCAGACGTCCACTGTGTGTCTACAGCTCCCACAGCTCTGCTGCTCCTCTATCCTACTCTGACCACAGACTGCCGCCGGAGAGAGGAGGCAGAGAGAGAGAGAGAGAGAGAGAGAGAGAGAGAGAGAGAGAGAGAGAGCGTGGAGGCAGAGAGAGAGAGAGAGCGAGGAGGCAGAGAGAGAGCGAGGAGGAAGAGAGTGAGAGAGGAGAAAGAGAGGAAGGAGAGAGGGGAAGGCAGCAGTAGCAGTTTCCTGTGCCTTACTGTAGCTGGAATGTTTATGCCTTCTGGTACACTCTGATCCCACTCACATCTCCCTCCTTCTCGATCTCTGCCTCCCCTGGCCCTGCCTCTCTGCCTTCCCCTCTCCCTCCTCCCCGGATCCCTCATCATCCCCAGCTCTTCCTGCCCTTCCTCAACACCACCACCCTCTCCTCTCACCCTCTCCTCAGCCTCTTTTCAACCTTTTGGAATCCCCATCTTCTTCTCACTCAGTTCTCTCCCCCCTCCCCTCCCCTCCCCTCCCCTCCTCTCTCCACTCCTCTCCCCCCTCCTCTCACTCCTCTCCTCCCCCAAGCTGTAAACACCTTGCCTCTGACAGTTAGCTCCACATTTGCTGTCTTTCGTCGAGGTGCATGTGTGTTTGTGTGTAGGATACAGGGACCAACATGGTGTCTATTATGTCCCAGGCCTGATGAGACAGCCTATCCAACAGCTCTGCTGTCCCCCAGAGGCATGCTGGGACCGCGAAGGGTCCTGAGAACAGACAGGGCTGTCCTGAGGGAAAGCCCATCTCTACACAGAACAACAGGAAGTACCAGCAGGCCTTCACATTCAAACAGGCTTCCCATGACTGGATGCTTTCTGATGCCAGTTTAACTGATCCGTAATCTGATTGGACAGATCTAATGCAAGTGTAGCAGGGGAGTGTTCCTCCTCCTTGTAGCAATTGACACACACACACACACACACAAACACACACACAGTTTATTGTTACTGGGTCTCTGAGAGTTGGATTAAAGGGGACAGGGAGAAAGAAGGACTAGAAAGAGCGGACAGGAGGGAAGAGACTTAGAAGACGGAGAGAGGAGTCTGAGGCCAAGAGAGGGATGTAGACATAGCTGGAGAGGGAGAGCAAATAAGAGAGAGAGAGAAAGCCGGGGCGAGAGAGGTTGAAAGAGATGGAGACGAAGACAGAAAGATACTGAGGCTGGTGGGAAAAGGGGGAGGAGACATTATAGAATAGAGATTTGTCATGGGAAAGCAGAACAGGGGATTTGTAATGACGATGGAATTCCTGGTTTGGAATGCATAACTCATACTCGATGTTGACCCAGTGTGTGGTAACGTTCTGGATCGAAAAACTGTTTCAGATGAGTTGTGTAGGGTGGGACACACAAACCCTAGTGCCTAAGCCTTGACCCCTGACCCCTGACCCTGAGCTGACTGAAACCGGAGCCCAAAATCTTTTACTCTCTCTTTCACTCATTTTCTCTCTATCTGTCACTCAATTTTCTCTCTCTCTCTCTCTCTCTCTCTCTCTCTCTCTCTCTCTCTCTCTCTCTCTCTCTCTCTTTCTCTCTCTCTCTCTCCGCCATCCTCACACACACACACACGCACCCACTCACTGAACAGAGAGTTGTGTGTGTGTATAAACCCGGCTTGCGATAGCTGTCAATCATCAGAGGTTTCTGGAATGAGACTGGCAGAGTTCCTGCTAGGCTGAGTCTTGGAGACTGTGACCATATTAGGCTGCTGTATCAGAGCCCCATACTGCAGCTTAACACACACACACACACTAGTCAGGAGTCATGTGTTTACCTAAGGTGCTACGCTGACAGGTCAGTGAGTATCATAGCATGGCTGGGTGACGAGGATAGTCAATGACTAACATACTGACCCACTAGAGCCTGCAGTTGTGCCCTGTTCTTAGCTGTGGAATGGGAATGTGTGTGTGTGAGCTGGTGAGTCGGTGTGTGTGCAGGAGACTCAGGGGTGAACAACCAGGCTGGCAGAATGTGAGGCAGGGTGTAGGGTGTTCACCTGGCAGACTGCCAGGTGGAGATCAGGGCAGTCCTCCTGCTGCTCCTCCTTGACTACCACAACATTTAACTACTGTGGAACCACCCGTCTGATTGGGTTGTTTCTACTTCCTGACAGTGACACCGCCCTTTGATTCTATCAGAATTCGTTTTTTTTGTTGTCTGGTCTAACCCTATCTCATTGGGTCATGTCGTCTTCCTGTCTGGAATAACCCTCTTTCATTGGTTCGTCTACTTTCTTTCTATCTGGTGTCTACCACGTCAATCCAAAAGTAGCTAGTGTTAAGTCCCTTACACGTAAAGTATGTTAACACACACACACACACAGACACACAAACGCACGCATGGTGTACCGAATGAGAGTGTGACTGTACCTGGAGTCTGTGAAGCCCTCCGACATGTCTCTCTGGCCTCTGGAGGGGGTCTCCCTCCCAACATAGCTGGAGATCAGGCTGGGGGGGAGGGGCGCGAGCGGGTGGGTCGGACCCAGGGGTGTGTGTGCGAGGATGCATGTGTGTGTCATGGAGCTCCTCTTCATGGCCTGGAGCTGGGCCAAGGGCAGGATGTCTCCTGCCAGGGGGCGGTGCCACACCGTCTGCCGGGTGGAGCTGTTGTAGTAGTAGAAGCGCCCCGATTGGCTGTCGAACAGCTCCCACCACTGGTTCCCGTCTGCCTGTCTGACGGCCACGCCCGCGGGCGGCTGCCAGCCACACTCACCCGACGTCAGGTTCACGAACATCCTCCAGCCCGGCTCCACCAGCTCTACCCAGTCACTGCTGACACATGGGAGATGGAGTTCAGAGTGTGCTGACAGGACTACAAACACAGGAGCAGAGTGGATCCAGAGTGTCCAGAGGCTTGCTGAGTCAGCGCCAGCAGCCTGTTTTCTTGTTGAATAAACAACAGGTGAGGCTACTGATGGATCAGGTATACACACTCTCCCACTCACTCTCTCACTTTTTCACTTTCTCTCTCTCACACTGTCTCTCTCTCCCTCTCTCTCTCTAGTGTGAGGGTGATCCAGGATCCCCAGGTCCCTGCTCTATTCCTGCCACCCCTGGTAACCACAGGTCACATGACCCACCCTCCACAGCAACAGATGACATGTTGGAGGACTGTGTGCGTGTGTGTGTGTGTGTGTGTCTAGGAGAGAACAAATCCTGCTAAGATCAAATAATGACTGAAATCCCCAATAAATACAATAATCCCCATGTTAAGAGAGGAGAGAGAGAGAGAGAGAGCAAGGCAGGGGAGAGGTGGTTCTGGTGGTGGGGGCTGGGGTAATAATGTGCTTTTCTTAGCAGTGTGCGTGGGGAGGGGGCGAGGGAGGGAGGGAGGGAGACGGGTGTCGAGTGTCCACAGCAACAGGGCTCACCTGTTCCCCTCACTTCACAAAATAAATAAACAGGGAAGCCGGCCTTCTGTCCAGCCAACATGGACCACAGCTCTGCAAGCAATTACCTGATTGGTCATGCCTTTCCTGCTTTGTCGTGTGCCTAAAAGCACCCCCCCCCCCCTCCACAGACACACACACATGAAAACACTAGCCCCTGACTACAAAGCTCTGCCTACCTATCTTCTATGTTTTTTAGCGACTGGGGAGAAGAGAATGGAGAGAATCAAACATCTCTCGTCTCCTGAAACAGGAGACTTCACAGGAGTGAAGTCTCACTCCACGCTACTTTCTACCCTTGAAACATACATCTGCACGATAACACCTGTTGATTCCATTCACTTTGTATGTATGTGTGTGTGTGTGTGTGTGTGTGTGTGTGTGTGTGTGTGTGTGAGTGTGCGAGCGTAGACAAGGCTCTATAGCAGGTTTTGACCCCATGTTCTCTCGTATGGAGAATGAATTAACCTTGACAGATGTGTCTCTGCAGACCTACAGGAGAACAGTGGAACACCATCCTCTATAGACATGGAACACTATCCCCAGACAACCTCTCCTGATGTGGAAGAGGAGGGAGAGAGAGAGAAAGAGACAGACAGAGAGAGACAGGCAGAGAGAGAGAGTAGGATGAAAGAGGAGAGGGGGGAGGAGGGATGCAAGGATGTTTCCAGGTTTTAAAGCACTACAGAGAGAACATGTGTTTCCTCCAATCACAAATCAGTGCTCCCACCCACTCCAGCCCAGCCCTCTCTGTCTCTCTCTTGTCCAGCGTAGTTCTCCCTGTCTCTCTTGCCCAGCCTAGACCTCCTGTCTCTCACTAGCCCAGCCTAGACCTCCTGTCTCTCACTAGCCCAGCCTAGTCCCACTATCTCTAGTCCCTCCTGTCTCTCACTAGTCCAGCCTAGTCCTCCCTATAACCCTGACTGCTCTCTCCCAGGTGTACCAGCTGTCTCTCTACTTCCAGAGCTCAAAGGAGCAGCAGGTCCAGGATCCCTGAGGCCCAGCCTGGGTACAGGGTTCTGAGTGTTCTAGCAGGTTCTCTGACATGGACAGACATCCCCAACACTGGGGATGAGAATCCCACATGGTGCTCTGGACAACTCTAACAACAGGAGGAGGGGGGAGGAGGGGGGAGGAGGAGGGAATGAGAGGAGATGGAGGGAGGGAGAAGAGGAAGCTATCCAATAGAACAGCTGGTACACCTGTCTGCTCAACACCTTACTGGTTTTGTAAAAGGTTCAAACTGTCCACTGAACTCTCAGGTTGAGCAGGAGGGGGAGGTATTTGTCAATGAATATAACATAATTTTGGAGGCTGAGGTGCATATATGTTTTTATATAATATATATATATTTGTAAATCCCGATGATTTATAAATGACATCCCAATGATGTCAGTTAAGAAGCACTTCCCACAGAGTGACACCTGGCAGTCTGAGCTGCCACCCTGCTGGGGGCTGCTTCAGGGCTGCTTCAGGGCTGCTGGAGCATGCGTAACAAGCAGCCCTCTGACTGGGAAAGAAATCTGTTCAGAAACAGAAACATGCTGGTGAAGATCAAGAGTGTCCTCCCCGATCTGACAGGCTGCGTCCTGCTCCGACCTCCGTCCTGAATAGCTGAAGCACTGACTAAGGCACTAGAGCTGTTTAAGACACATAATACGACTAGGCCTTGAAATGAATGTTGAGCATTTGAAGTTTCAAATAGTCAGTCTCCTACACTCTACGCTCAGAAAAGCATTGCACCACAAGAGCTCCATCAGGGCTGTACATTCGCTCAATGTCATATCAACATATGGGTCGCACCTATTGTGGGAAATTATTGGTGGTAATATCACTCCCAAGTCGTGTTCTTCTGGGGCAGCGATGGCTGTCAGTTGGACTTACAGTAGCCTGCAAACAAATTGAGACTCAACATAAAGTTTCTATATCTCTAACCTTGTTGAGCTTTAGCATTAGACCAAAACGTCAGTCAGCAACAATGTGTCGTTGACTCCGAGCATACAAACAACTAAAACTTTCACTCTGATCTGTCCACATGTTGCGTATAAATCTTCCATCGACAATAACTTGTACAGTAATAACTCACCTCGTCTCGGCCATTTTCCTTACATAGTAAGAACAGATAGTTGTGATAGGATCCGCGTACAGTAGTAGATTCCTGTCTGAGGCTGAAGTAGGCAACCACGTACCCCAGAGCACTATTAGTGTTCTACCGTGTCTGGCTGAGTCAGACAGTCAGCGTCCCCCTTCTCTCCACTCCCTCAAGCCTGTGTGACTGGTATGTAACCTGACCTCGGTACGGACCGCTCTGCACCACCCAGTGGCGGCCTGTCTGTCGGGCTCTCCCTCTGAAAAGGTTACCCGATGGGGCCATCTAGAGCCAAGATTGGAGAGTTACGTTTCCATCCCGAATAGCCAACCTGAAACCGCAACAGCGTCATAAACCAACACCTGGAACTATTCCGTCTCTTCTTGATTTTGTGTTACGGTCAACATTAACGAAATGTTTTATATGACGTGTAGCTCACAATACAGTGTTTAAACAACAACATCAAACGAAACAAAATTAGTCAATCATCTTATATTTTTATTCAGGCCTACTTTATAAACGTAATCAACAAAACGTAATTTTGAATTAAAAAATGTAGGCTAAGACGTCGCTGCCTTAAATGCACCCTTAAAAAGCATTTTGATCTTGGCTAGGCAATGTTATTATTATTTAGGCTAACAAATATGTGTGCTAATGGGGGGCTATTTTATTGTATTAACAGCGCTTATAATTGCTCCGGGACAAGACCAAAATTCGCCTGTGGATCGTATGAGGCATTCCAAAATCCAACGTTTACAATTTCGCAATTGCATTGGCCATACGTCTGTCTAGGGCTAAGAAGTCAATTTGCGAAATGCTAATACAGTGATTATATTAACGAAGAAATTAAGCATAGAGTACAGTATTACCTACATGTGGCCGGCATGAGATAGGCCTTACCCACACAGTCGCTCGTTTTAGTCTGTCAAAGCTGACGTCACAACAGCAAATTGCAATGACGTTGATATGTATATTGTAGTCAACCAAGAACGTACTCATTAGAGTCGGAAGGTAAGTGCAGAGTAGACCCTTTGCTTTTACAGAAAACAAGAAAAGACATAGAGCTATTGACCATGGATGCCACTCCTGTGAGTACTAACATGTATTTCAATTGATTATTATTAGACACAGCACGTTAGATAGGCTTAATAGGAACTGAAGTCGTGATGTGTATCAAATGCAAGAGAAGTCTTCAAATGATTGTCTATCAGTTATTATGTTGACTCATTTCATCATACTTTGTCTCCCAGAGACACCTGCAACATCAGAGTTGTCTGCCCTTCTGGGGCTAAGAGCAAAACAGGAAGAAGCAGCGCTCAAAGTAAGAGTGGAGGCAGCCCTTCAGAGAGAGACCGTTTACAGACAGAGAGGCTCTGCACGAAGCAGCGGCACGCTGGAGCCCATGGTAGCGGCTCCCTCTGAGGAATGTTCAACAACACCTCCAACTACACAGAAACAGGAGGCTGAACTCCATCAGGAGACCAACACTGTGGTGAACACATGTGCTCCACATGATCTGGATCAGGGACCAGGATTAGGGATTCAAATCAAGGAGCTCACTGAGGCCTTCCCAGTGGTGGTCAGCCCTCCGTCCGCGGACAAGGCTGTGATCCATGTGGAGACCCCAGAGAAGGAGATCTCACGGGCCCTAGGGGACATGGCAACAGCAACCATGAAGGTGTCGTTACCTGAGCTCCCATCCGGGTCCCTCGCACAGTCCTCCACCCTGGAGAAGCTCCCTCCATCCCCGTTCATGGAGGCTGAGGTAGGGAACACAGAGGAGCTCTGCGATGGGGCGTTCAAGTGCGAGACCATTCCCCTGGATGGCGAGGATGTCCAGCCCCAGGCAAGTGTGACTACGCTCGTCGCAGATAAGATGGACCTCCAGGAACTCCTCAGTAAATCGCTGAGCTCTCTGACCTTTTCCCGCTTTCCGACAATGGCGAGGGCTCAAGTAGGTTACCACATTGAAGTGTTTTGCTCTTTAAGAAGAAATAGAACATTTATGAGAAGTGTCAGAGAACAGGACATTTTAGATGGTTTGTGTGATAGCAACACATGCTGTGTCAAAGTATTAGCTCAGAGTAACTTAAAGTGTTCTTAGAGGACGCATTGTTCACAACTACATATTTTTCCTACAATACAGACTGCTGGTCTAGGGGACTATGGCAGTACATTTAGACGCACCGTTCCCTCCTGGTGTTCAACCCCTGTGAAGACCTGTGTCCGCCAGCCAGCCAAGAAGAAGTCTGTTCCTTCAGGGTCTAGACACCATGCCGGTTTGGTGCCAAATACCTCTGTGCCACTTCAGGGTTAGTATTTATTCGGAAAACAGTGAGTGTTTTGAGAGATTGTTGAAGCGCAGGTAATCAATCCTCTTTTACCCTCCAGCCATCCGGAAAGAACTGGAACACCTGTTTACCCGTTTCTACAATGGACCAAATCTCAATGATGTAAGAACTGAATGCAAATGAACGATAATATGCTTTGCAACGCCAAATCCTCAGCAAATTCTTCTATTCATGCCCGATTTTGCATCGTTATTCTCAGGAAAGCTTCCTCTGCTTTGACGTGCCTGACGTAGAGATCCTTATTACTGAAGACCTGGATATCTTCAAACTAATTGATGAAACTTTGGGGTCTTCTCAATCCTTAGATTGAGTTTCTGATCCTGGCCTGAATAATAATAAAGACTATCTTTGTGCAACTGCTATCCTTTGAATATGATTCATATTGAATCCCCATCTTGAGGATATTCTTATTGTGGGCACATGCTTATCATGAGGGTGTGCTGATAGCAAGAGTCTTTTGATTATGAATGCTTTATCAACTCCAATTCTTATAAAACAGCTTCATCTAGTCACTGCCACACAGCCTAGTCCCTGACACCCAGCCTAGTCCCTGTAACCCAGCATAGTCCCTGTAACCCAGCATAGTCCCTGTAATCCAGCATAGTCCCTGTAATCCAGCCTAGTCCCTGTAACCCAGCATAGCCACTGACACCCAGCCTAGTCCCTTGAACCCAGCCTAGTCCCTGTAACCCAGCATAGTCCCTGACACCCAGCCTAGTCCCTGACACCCAGCCTAGTCCCACACTAGCGGACATTGCTGACCTTGCTCTGAGTTTATTACATCAATAAAATAATATCACATCTGACAGAAAGTGACATTGATTTGACACAAACTGTGACAACTTTGCATTCAACACTTTATTCACAAACTAACACCCACTAGCAACGGGTCACTGGTAAACTGAGGGAGACCAAAATATATGTCTGATAAATCTATGTAACTGTACAAGGCATTGTTAGGATAAAACCATCTGTCTTTTCTTCGTTTGTGTACAGTAGTCCCTGTCAAAGTGCTCCAGTCCTCTGGTTGGTTCTTGTCTCAACAGGGAAAAGGGATTTGGAGGAGGGTAGGTCAGGGTGAATCTGCTCTCTGATTGGACTAGAACAGAGTTATCACAGCTCAGCGTGTTAGGTTGGTCACCCCTCTTCTGGCTATTATAAAATAGATTTAAAACATTTACATTAATTGTAAAACATACATTCAAATACGTACAGCAATTTATCATATATATGTGGAGACTGCGATAGCACCATGTATAGCGAACACAAAGTGACTAGTAACAGCTGTGTTAAAGAGAGAGAGAGAGAGAGGGTTGTTAGATTTGGTTCTTCAGTGCTGCTGCATCCTCCAGGGTGGGCAGGGGTGCAGGTCAGGGGCAGGCTCCCAGCCTTCCCTCCTACCTGACGGGATCAGCCCTGGCCAAAGTCCCCAATCAAACCCAGCACACCCTCGCTTCCTCTCTACTGGCAGATGGGTGACAAGCGGGAACTCCAGACAGCCCATTAGTGGCAGCAGGCATATCAGTGGTAACCATAGGAACAGGTGGATAGGGCGCGCTTGATGATAAACTTGCTTACATGATGCAGGCTGGGTGGAGTTGTGAGTCCCAGTCAGGTTTGTGGTTCAGACCAAAACTATTAGGTCAGATAAATGCCTGGTGGGCGTGTAACATAAAGCCAGGAGCTGGTGGTTGCTTTACAAATGACATTAGTCAAAGGTCTTGTTCAACATCTGGATGCCAAACACTCAGGTAGAAATTAATAACAAACCTAAACCAACTAAGGAAGTGACATCCTAATAGATTCACATCAAACACATCCAAAGTATCTGGCTTCTCATTCAAAACAAAACATCATGAAACTAAGAAAAGATGGCACTCTGTGAGTATGTGTGTGTGTGTCTGTTAGCTAATCTGTTTTCAGACTTGAATTAGTAGCACAGAGTATGGGGGGAAAGCAATGTGCCACATCCACTGAAGCTCACTGTGGGGGTACGGGAGATAGTAGGATGGAATCAAGTCAACAACACACATCCACAATACAAACACATCTGTCTGTTACCAAGCCCCCCTAAGGGTCTTACGTATCACATGAATATTCAAACTAAAACCTAATTTAAAAGGTCTCCTTCTGGAGGAATGGGGTGGGGGGGGGAGAAGGAGTTCTGATCCAGTCAGTGGATGGGGGGGAGAGGGGGGGGGGGGGCAGAGAACCATGTAAGGGGCAGATAGAGGGCAGACAGACAGGCTGTTGGACAGACGCTGCTGAGGGCTTCTAAGGGTCGAAATCACTGCAGTCACAGTGAGCCTGCCTCTGTCTCTGTAGCCAGTCTCTCCACATGTCTGGTTGTCTCAAACCATCCTCTTCCCCCTCTTCCTCCTCCTCCCTCAGAAACCTACCCCAGTTGGCGCTACCTTCTTCATCAGAGAGCGAGAGGGGGGATGAGGAGGAGGAAGGTGAGGGGCGAGGGGTAAAGGAGGAGGTGGAGGAGGGAGAGGTGGTGGGGGAGGATGAAGAGGAGGAGGAGTGTGGAGAGGGGGGGTGTCCTGTCAGCCCCAGCGTGTCCTCTAGGGCTCCAGAGTTTGCCCTCCTCAGCAGTGAAGAGGGCGTGGTCCGAGTGGTCTGGTCGATGGCTGAAGCTGATTGGTCAATTGGTGATGCTGACGTGTGGTCTCCTCCTGGAAGACGGTTTCCGTGGTGACGGTGGGGCATGTTGCCTAGCAGTACCACCATGTTATGGACAGCAGAAGAGAAGTGTGACCAATCCTCCAAGCTGAGGGTGGAGCTCTGGGCATCTGACTCCTCCTCCAGCTCCCCTTCAAGCCCCGCCCAGACAGACGGAGCCCCTCCCTTCTGGTCCTTATCCTTCCCATCCCTCCCAGATCTGTCCTCTGAGGAGACACACACACACAAATGTCAACCCAATGTGCTGTACATCATCATGTGACAGTCCTGGTGTCTGTGTCAGGCAGTGTCAGTCATGAGAGTGTTTGAATGGGTTGATGGTGAGATCAGACAGCAGACAGACACCCTGACCTCTGGTGGAGGGGAGCTGAAATGAGATTACTGAACAGGCAGATGAGAGTTAGGGGTTAGTCAGGGGTCAAAGAGACATGCAGGCAGGCAGACAAGCAGACAGGGAGACATGCAGACAGGCAGACAGGCAGACAGGGAGA
Source organism: Osmerus mordax (assembly GCF_038355195.1). Taxonomy (NCBI): domain Eukaryota; kingdom Metazoa; phylum Chordata; class Actinopteri; order Osmeriformes; family Osmeridae; genus Osmerus; species Osmerus mordax. The sequence goes on along the minus strand of NC_090056.1, from coordinate 7,022,362 downwards.
CATGCAGACAGGCAGACATGGTTATTTCCTGTCCAGACTGTTGGCAGAATGACTCAGACCTAAGCTGGCAACAAAAGTATGGGAAAGAAAAAAATAACAGAAGACTGAAACGAAAGAAAAGAGAACCGAGGATTAATGCGAGTGGCATCATGACGAGCGGAATGGATTCCAAACTCACAGCGATCGAGAGGAAGAAGGCCGCTTCACTTTAGGCCACTTTTTCCGCTGAAACTGCCTGATGCACAATAGGCGACAACAAGACAGGGTGTTATCAAGCTCAGCCAGAACCAGCCTTGCCAAGCCCAGCCTAGCCCAGCCCAGCCCAGCCCAGCCTAGCCCAGCCCAGCCTAGCCCAGCCTTGACCAGCCTAGCAACCATCAATCCTATTCAACCTTATTGAGTGGGATAGGCAGGCAGACAGGCAGTGTTCAGATCTCCAACACTGAGTCATGCAAGATGCACCAAAGGCAGAAAAGGCACAAAGCAGAACACCACACAAGCCCATTCAGTGTGACGCCACAGGAACTGAACCGGTCAAGCTGTGACATAGACGGTGTGTGCGTGATAGACAGAGGTAGACTTATGAGTCTGTGTGCGTGTGTGCATGTGTAAGTGTGTGTGTGTGGAGAGAGAGAGAGAGAATCCTATCAAATGAAAATAGGATTTTAAAAAGCACTTTCAATGGGTTTTGTGTAAATGTGTGTTTGTCAGTGAGGTGGGATACCTGTATTCATCAAAGCTGCCACGCTCTCTCCCTCCTGGAGAAGACACAACAGAGGTGGTTAAAATATACACACAGACACACACACACACAAACACACACACACACACACACTAGGGAGGAGCAGGGGAGGGATACAGGGCATTACTGGGATCTGCAGAAGATGAGCAGGAGGATGAAGACCTTAAGGATAAGGACTCTCTCCGCCATGTCATGGTGACCTGCAAAACTGGAGTGTGAGTGTGTGAGTGTGTGTGAGTGTGTGTGTGTGAGTGTGTGTGTGTGTGTGTGTGTGTGAGTGTGTGTGTGAGTGTTTGTGTGTTCCTCACCCAGCTCCAGGCTGCGTGTGCGGGGGTTACACTGCTTGTGGCCCTTACAGGCCCGCAGCTCCATCAGCTGCACGTGGAGCTCATTCAGAACATGACGGTCCAGTGTGTTCACAGCATTCATCAGCTACACACACACAAACACACACACACACACACCACACACAGAACAGACATAATTATTACTAATGATTCAAGTTGACACAGAAAAGCTGTGTTCTGTGGTCTGTAATGAGGTGAATGTATGGTGTGTGTTTGTGGTTTTCTGCTGTACTTTCTGTATGGACAATTTGCATATCTATGTAAAGCATCTGCTAAATGAATAAAATATGCAACGGTAATGTGTTGTATTTCATTGTGTGTGTATGTGTGTGAAAACACTTACCTGGTAGGGGTCAATGTTGAGGTCAAAGTATTCCAGGAATCCAGTGGCAAACTCACAGAACAGGAAGTTGTGGGTCTCGTTGATGGTTCTGAGACACCAGTAGGTGTTGTTGTTGGCACTGGTGCAGGCACAGAACGGCCCCACTGGACACGCACACACACACACACACGTTCAATGAAAACACAACCATGGTTACCGAGGTATAATTCAATGATGTGTGTGAGTCTGTGTGTGTGTGTGTGTCTCACTGGTCCAGAAGGGAGCGGTCTGCCAGTGCTGGTTGTCATGTGTGAAGCAGGTGAGGCCAGGCATGCTGCACGTGTCGTTGTTCTTCAGACGCTTCAGCAGCTTCCTCATCTTCTTCCTCCTCTTCTGCTCCTTCATCAGCCACGCCTTCTTATCCTTCTCCTGGCCCTTTCTACACACACACACACACACACACACACACACACACACACACACACACACACACACACACACACACACACACACACATATCACGTACAGCTCCCTTCCTCCATGGCCATGAAAGACACACAGTACAAAGACCGTGTCCTACCTGAATGGGTGGATGTTGCCACTTTTGTGTCTCAGCTTACTCTTGTATTTAGACTTGTATCTGAAACGCAGACACACACACACACAGATCATCTCTGTCAGAGCAGTTTACCCAGGAGGGGTGTGTGTCGAGGTGGGGACCAGGTGGCGCTAACATACATGTAGCGGTTGCAGTCACACTCTCCAGGACGAGCCTTCTTCAGGTGACCTCTGACCTCACGCAGGTTCTTGATCTTTGTCTGAAGGGTCTCAATCTGATGCACACACACACACAAATGCATACAGTGTAAAGTAAGGAGCTGCAGAATTGAGGTAAAGTTATGTGGCAGAGGGAGAATGGGAGGAGGAGGTGGGGAGCAGCTGAGAGGCTGTTAAGGAGGAGGGGAGGGAGTTGGTTTGGATGCGGTTCAGATGTGGTTGTGATGTGGACCTGATGTGTTTCTGACCTCATGGTCGATGTGCAGCTTGTGGTCCTTCCATGCCTGAAGAGACTTATACACCCCCGTGTCACACTTGACTGAGTCGTTGGCCAGGATGGCACACCTGCAACGCAAACACTGTCCATTAGCACACACATGCCCTAACCCTACCTACCCCCCTCATCCCTGTGTTGGCCAACCCACCCAGCTAGAGTATCACATGATCTCCTCGCGGAATGGCTTCCCTCCCTTAATCTGCTTTTCTAGGGAACAGAGTACATGCTCTCACCACACACACACACACACACACACACACACACACAAACACACACACACTAGGGTGCAGAGACACTTACCTGTGAGTGACCTTGATGGATGAGGGCACCTCCAGACTCTCACTGGTCTTGGGCTGTGTGGTGACTCCTCCCATTCCACTGGCCTCATCCTCCACCTGGATTGGCCCATGGGTCACTGCCCCGCCCTCGCTCAGGTTGCCGCGGGGAACAGGCTGGTAGCCATCCTCCAGGTCGACAGCAAACAGGTCTCCGCCCATCTCCATGGAGACAGAGCGACTGAAGCGGTTCCTGGAGTAGCTCTTCATGGACTTCATCTCTGAGATGGGAGGAGGAGGAGGGAGGAAGAGGAGGAGGTTAAAGGGGGAAGAGGAGAGAGGAGGAGGGTGGGTGAAAACAGTAGAGGGTTAGACAGCTTCAGAACACACCACCTGCACTCCCTTCAGGTCCACTAGGTGGCAGCCTCACATCACACCACAACATGAGAGCAAAGAGGAAAACTGCCTGAGGTCAAATAGATAGGACAGTGTGTGTAAGAGATGAAGACAGAGAGAGAGAGACACAGAGAGAGAGACACGGAGAGACAGAGAGACAGAGAGAGACACGGAGAGACAGAGAGACAGAGAGAGACACGGAGAGACAGAGAGAGACACGGAGAGAGAGAGACACAGAGAGACAGAGAGACACAGAGAGACAGAGACACAGAGAGAGAGACAGAGAGACAGAGAGAGGTCCAATGCTCTACTTACTCTTCTTGGTGAGGAACTTCTTCTTGAAGGAGTTGATGCGTAGTCCAGGGAGGCTGGGGGGGCCGCCACAGTTACAGTCGTCAGGCTCTGTGATTCGTCGGTAGAGCTGAGACTTGATGCTGGCTGTGCTCGGGACCCGCCCCAGCGGCAGGTTGGCCATGCCCTTGACCACGCCTCTGGACACCCCCCTCACCACCCCCTTACACTTAAACAGCCTCAGCTTCCCTGTAGAGTCCTCCACACACTGCCACTTCTAAAACACACACACAACCGGAAGGTGAGTTGGGATTACTGAGCATCTCTCAGCAGCTTGCTTGTGTGTGTGTGTGTGTCTGTGCATGTGTGTCTGTGTGCGCGGGGAGAGCTTGTGCTCACAAGTGTGTGTGTGTGTACCTGTCCTAGCTGTTCGCAGGGCGTCTGGTACTCGGTTCTCTGACACAGGTCTTTCACACGCTGATACTTGGGCAGGAAGTTCTCCTCCTGTGCCACTTCCTTTCCATCATCTCTCTTATGGAAGAACTTCCTGTTGACGACAGACCAATCCCAGTCCGGTGTGAGCGGCAGGCAGGGCTGCCAGTTGTTTGATCCCACAGCGATGAAGATGAGAGAGACAGATAGGACACTCACCCTCGCTCCACCAGGAAGGAATCCCTCCAAACCTTGCCCTTCTTGTTCACCTGGAACCTTGGTGGGAGAAGAACAGGTTCAATCCTTTTACAGTGTGCAGTGGGACGGTATAACATGGTTTCTACATTCCCTTTCAGTCACTGAGCAAGGTTTCTTGGTCTAATTTTTAGTCTTTCCACGTATTTGTAGTTCGAGGTCTTTGTTTGAAGAAATGGCTTTAGCCTTATTGCTTCAGCAGAAGAATGGGTACTCTGTGATTGGATATGATCGATACCACTCTTTAGGTACTCTGTATCAAAGGGGAGAGTTTGTGTTGAAACAGGGGAAGATGAAAATAATAAGAAACAGAGGGAAATAAATTGGTTTCTTCCCTGAGTGCTCTGACCTTCCATGGGCCAGCTGAACAAATATGAGATATTGATCCAGTCTGGACTCGCTATTTGTTGATCTCCTGTCCTATCCTTTCCCTTTGTTTCCTTTCCTCTCCTTTCCTCTCCTCTCCTCTCCTCTGCCCCCCTGTCCTTTAGCTAATCCAATGCTGCATCTTGTGTATGTGTGTGTGTGTGTACCTGTTGAAGGCCCGGTCTGTATCCAGCAGTTTGAGGATGGACTTGCCATCCATGTCAAAAGGAGTGTCCACCCCAGCGATGTCCAGGATGGTGGGGGCCAGGTCAATGTTCAGAACCATGTGGGGGTTTCTGTGAGAGCGGAGAGGAGAGGGGAGGGAGGAGAGGGAGGAGAGGAGAGGAGAGGAGAGGGAGGAGAGGAGAGGAGAGGGGAGGGGAGGGAGGGAGGGAGAGGAGAGGAGAGGGGAGGGAGGAGAGGGAGGAGAGGAGAGGAGAGGAGAGGGAGGAGAGGAGAGGAGA